>NW_015388209.1:49740-71829 GCF_001527695.2 Protobothrops mucrosquamatus | reverse complement strand
AAACTTCCTGACAGTGAGAACAATTAACCAGTGGAACAACCTGCCTCCAGAAGCGGTGAATGCTCCAACACTGGAAGTTTTTAAGAAGAGACTGGACAGCCATTTGTCCGAAATGGTATAGGGTTTCCTGCCTGAGCAGGGGGTTGGACTAGATGACCTTCAAAGTCCCTTCCAACTTTACTATTATTATTATTATTATCTTCCAGAAGCCCACTTAAAACATAACCAAGACTAATTCAGGATATTTTGACTATCAGCTCATCAAGAGGCCTTTGGCCTAGGCCAGTTTCTATGTTTGAGAATCCAGAACTCATCCAGGACCAATCACCAACCAGTTGCATTTTCAGTCCAATAGGAAGCACAGAACACTGCCAACACTGTGAACTCCACAGGACAGAGTGTTTTCTCACTTCTCACATCTGTAACTAAATGGCCATCCCTTCACAAAAGTAAAATAGATTTCTAGCATTTTCCTGGCATTCTGTGCTGTGTTGCCAGACCTGTGTTGTCCAAACACATAATGTTGGCCTGTTGCCAATTCTGTACTTGGCCTCTTTTAATGAATTTTTCTGGTATGCTGCTGGATGGGATCCCAGGAATGCAAGGTGGGGCAAGCCAATATCCCCCAGCCCCAAGAGATCGGAGACCATCTTCATTGCTACGTTGCTTCTTTGCTTTGGAGCCATGGTGGCGCAGTGGTTAGAATGCAGTATTGCAGGCTAACTCTGCTCAGTGCCAGAAGTTTGATCGGCTCAAGGTTGACTCAGCCTTCCCAGAACAAATCCAAAGATGGAGCAGGCCAAAAAAACTGGTGTAACGGGTAAAACGTCTAAGACAAACAAACTGCTTAAATGATGGTTAGCAATCCAAATATTCAAAGTGACATTTTCTCCCCTGCTGAAAATTGTGTTTGAATCTGAAAGACCTCAATTAAAGGACTAGAGAGCAAAACAGCTTGTAGGATGACCAGGAACAGGGAGGACAGCAGGTCTGGTGTTTTGCAAAAAGGATGGTGAGGTCATTTTTTGATTTTCCTCCCAAGGATTTCAGCACCACAAGCAGATATTTTACATAGCCTTTGCTGCTGGCAAGAAAAACAGCACTGGCCAGATGCAGACCAGCTCAATATTAATGGCAAGACTCTGAGAAAATCCAGCTATTTTGTCTTTAAATTTCAACAACATTGGAAGATGTTTAATACATTTTGCCAAAAACAATGAAGCTTGGGTGACGTTGCTCTGTTTGGGTGTACAGTTGGAACTGGGCAAAATGTCCTCTCTCTTTTTTGGGTAATTGCTTATGTGTTAGATTAAAGGTGCTAATGAGATTTCTTTGACATAAGCAACTGAGAACTCTGATGTAAGACTAGAAAAAGTGGCCAAAATTTTCAGGGTGTTTTCTTCCTTTGCAATGGAACAAAACTGGTCAGTAGGATAGGGTTACTACAGAAAAGCAATGTTAGGTTCTGCTAGGCCGTTCTATAGTTTTCAAATCCATGATCTCTGGACTTGGTAACTAGAGCAAACAGAGCATCTGGTCAGCAGCAAACATCATTTTGTTGACCAGGTAAGACACTCCATTAACAAGGCTTACGGAATTTTAATCACCCTTGGTCAATCCAGAGAGGATATTAAATAACCCACCAAGAAAGGTTGATAGGATTCATTTGATTCTGAAACTCTGTTTTTGGTTTTGTTTTCAGGGATTTGAGGGAACATGATAAATCTTAGGGGCACCAGACACTTGGAATACTGCATCCAGTTTTGGTCACCACGATGTAAAAAAGATGCTGAGACTCTTGAAAGAGTACAGAGAAGAGCAACAAAGATGATTAAGGGACTGGAGGCTAAAGCATATAAGGAACGGTTGCTGGAATTGGGTATGTCTAGTTTAATGAAGAGAAGGACGAGGGGGGACATGATAGCAGTCTTCCAATATCTCAGGGGCTGCCACAAAGAAGAGGGAGTCAAGCTATTCTCCAAAGCGCCTAAAGGCAGGACAAGAAGCAACGGATGGAAACTAATCAAGGAGAGAAGCAACCTAGAACTAAGGAGAAACTTCCTGACAGTTAGAACAATTAACCAGTGGAACAACCTGCCTCCAGAAGCGGTGAATGCGCCAACACTGGAAATTTTTAAGAAGAGACTGGACAGCCATTTGTCCGAAATAGTATAGGGTTTCCTGCCTGAGCAGGGGGTTGGACTAGATGACCTCCAAGGTCCCTTCCAACTTTTTATTATTATTATTATTATTATTATTATTATTATTATTATTATTATTATTATTGATATTAGTATTATGTGACATATTTTCTAATCGAAGAACTGTACTATATTAGATTGGTGTTCTCTGAGATCTTTGCAGACATTTCATTACCAAAACAGGTAACATTATCAATGCTTGTAAGGGTGTAAGGCAGGGGTCTTCAAACTTGGCCCTTTTATGATCAGGCATACTGGCTGAGGAATTCTGGGAGTTGAACTCCACAAGTCATAAAAGGGCCAAGTTTGAAGACCCCTGGTGTAGGGTTTGTTATCATTTTATTTAATGAAATATCTGCAAGAAAACAACCAATCTCAAAAAGTACCAAGGACCTCATAGTTCAATCCTGAGCTACAAATGTTCTCTTTTATCTGGTAGTGATGCTTCCTTGCCAACCTGTCACACTTCGAGTTACTTAATTTGTACCTGTGTGCATCATCATTAAATTACTGCATACTGCATACCTACAATTCACCAGCCATGATTTTTTGGGGGCAATGTAGAAACATAAACAAACATAAAATGCAACAGCAAAAGAATGCAAGCTTAAACAAAAACCTCCAGAAATAAAATAAGAATGGCTATTTTTGTATAGTTGCAAAGAGAGGAATCACTACTATAATTTACACGGAAATACAAGGCCGTGGTTTTCCCAGTTGCAATGTATGGCTGTGAAAGTTGGACCATAAGAAAGGCTGAGTGCAAAAGAATTGAGGCCTTTGAACTATGGTGCTGGAGAAGACTCCTGCGAGTCCCCTGGACTGCAAGGTGATCAAACCGGTCAGTCCTAGAGGAGATCAACCCTGACTGCTCTTTAGAAGGCCAGATCCTGAAGTTGAAACTCAAGTACTTTGGCCACCTAATGAGAAGGAAGGACTCACTGGAGAAGAGCATAATGCTGGGAAAGATTGAGGGCAAGAGAAGAAGGGGACGACAGAGAATGAGGTGGCTGGATGGAGTCACTGAAGCAATAGGCGTGAGCTTAAATGGGCTCCAGAAGATGGTAGAGGACAGGAAGGCCTGGAGGAACATTGTCCATGGGGTCGCGATGGGTGGGACACGACTTCGCAACTAACAACAACACAATGTATCATGCCATAGCAGACTGTGATTTATGTCCTTGTTCATATCTGATGATTATAGGAGAACATTTTATAAGCTCCCATTTCATCTTTTTTTAATTTATTTATTAATTTTTCAAATTTATATGACTGCCCATCTCACAAGAAGTGACTCTGAGCTGTGTGCCACAGTTAAATGAAACAACAAAAACATAAAAACAATCATCATAAAAAATATAAAACAGCAATTAAAAATGAAAATATTACTAAACATTAAATTAATGGTGTGGCATCCTTAAATGGGATGCATGCTGGACAATCCTTCAAAAAGATAAGCTTTTCAAACAGTGGACCATCTTTTATCAATCAAAATTCATGGATCAAAATATTAAAAAGATGTTGAGACTCTAGAAAGAGTGCAGAGAAGATGGGATTGGAGGATAAAACTACTGTATACAAAGAACAGTTGCTGGAATTGGGTATGTCTAGCTTAATGAAAAGAAGGTTTGGGGTGACATGATAGCAGTGCTCCAATATCTAAGGGGTTGCCACAAAGAACAGGGGGTCAACCTATTCTCCAAAGCACTTGAAGGCAGGAGAAGAAGCAACAGATGGAGAGAGAAGCAACCTAGAACCAAGGAGAAATTTCCTGACAGAATAATTAATCAGTGGAACAACTTGCCTTTCAGAAGTTGTGGGTGCTCTAACACTGGAGAGATTAGACAATCATTTGTCTGAAATGGTATAGAGTTTCCTGCTTGAGCAGGGGGTTCGACTAGATCAGTGATGGCAAACCTCTTAGAGACCGAGTGCCCAAAAAACCGCCCCCTGCCCCCACTCTGCCTCCCATCTGGCCTGTTCTGCCCCTGCCCACCCCCTGCCCCCCCTGCCCGGAGGACCATGCACTGCCTCCATGGCCCGCCCCAGCAGATCACCCAGGCAGTCCTGCAGAACCATGGCAGCCACGCCCTCCACCCACACCCCGCAGCATCATCTGCATGCTATGAGGCACGAGGGCGGAGTCTTGTCCCTGCTGCCTGGCTATGTCCTTGGCTGCACTGCTCCATGCAGGCCGCGCCTGGGAGCGACTCTCCTCCAGGGGGGCTGCTGGTGAGGAGGGGGCCATGGGGGGAGGTGGGGCTGGGGTGACGGTGCACGTGCCCACAGAGAGGGCTCTGAGTGCCGCCTCTGGCATGCGTGCCATAGGTTCGCCACCACTGGACTAGATGATCTCCAAGATCCCTTCCAACTCTGTTATCCTATTATTCTGATTGTACTGAATTAATTCTGCTCTGATGATTATCCTCTTTACTGACCCTCATCTCTTTGGGAGAAACTGTTAGAATCTATACTAGCAAAATATTTCGGCAATTGGTTTGAAACTCAAATTAATCTATTAAGCATCCATAAAGAGCACATAAAACCTCATGAGGTGTTTAGAGAGTGGAATTAACTCTAACATTTACATGACAAAGCCATTTCAATATGAAAATCAGTAAGTCCCACCTCCCCACCCCCCAGTTTTTCCTCTGAATATAGGTTGGATGATCTGTATCTTTGTTATGCAAAAGAGACTTATTTTCCTGCTCCACTGAGGTGGCTCTGTCTACGCCTTACAAATTACAAAGATCATGATTGACATTGATGCAGCGTTTTTTTCCCCCGCCAAATAGGGGCAAACCAAATGAAGCATCCATGGTGGGCTTCCTCTTAGCAAATGCAGAAGTGTGGATGGCTCTCCTTGTTTATAGCATTCATGGGGGGAAAAAAACATTGCTCTACTTGTCTTCCCAAGCAGAATTGCATAGAGTAGGTCTCAGTGTGACAAGTGAAGAAGATAAATCAGTCACAATATTTGGAAATAACAAGAAGGGACTTTTATAATATTGCACACAATGAACATTTCCCAGCCTGGGCCAACACAGAGATGCACAATGGACTATTTGTTATGTTTCTAAAATATGATTTGGAATCTCTGAATACATTACTTTCTGCTAGGCAATAAACAAAAAGAAAGAAGCACATGGAATTGATTATAGTTCTCCCCCTACAAAGCTTGCAGATTCTTGACTTGGTTGCTGCTTGGCAACTTCCGTAGTAACTGTGCCAGCGAGGACCCAGCTGGGCTGGCAAGAGCCACCATTTTGGGTCGGAGTTGGCTCATGAATAACGGGCTCTCTTGCAGAATTTTCGGCTTGCTTTTTTGTGTGTGTGTGTTCGTGGGAGGGTTTCAGAAGACGGAGATGAAAGGCAGCAAATCTTTTTCCTTTCTCTGTTTTGCAAAAGATGGAGGGACATGTACACGTCCAACCCAAGAATAACAATGGGGCTAAAACACAGTGGGGGGATTAAGGTTTACCAGCAGAGAAAGTCAAGTGATGCATTGTTCGTGAGATGGAGGCTTGGCCATGCACAGAGGACCTGTAACTGTATTAAAACTATCACTTACAACATTCTTCACCTCCTCTGAGTCTGCAAAAAATTGTGGTTCAGCATTAAGAGGAAAGCTACTTGTTGTATAACTCAGGCTTGGATATCAAGTCGCCTTGTTATATCCCTGCATATGCACTGTATATCTGAGAGGCAGCATGCTATATGATGCTTATGATGCTTATGTTGTGTGTTTTACCTCTTCAATCTTTAGTCAACTTTAGCTGAATTCAGAGGCTCTATCTATCTATCTATCTATCTATCTATCTATCTATCTATCTATCTATCTATCTATTATTTTTAATTTTTAATTCAATTTATATGCCACCCATCTTGCCATTAATGGACTCTAGGCTGCTTACAACAAACTAAAAACATGAATATTACTCTTAAGGGTAACGAAGATAGCTAAGGAAGGAGCAATATAAGCTTTTTTATATTATATATATATATATACATGCATGTTTTTTATCCCTCATTCAGGCCCCTTCCTTTAGCCTGTCCCCAAGTATACAAATGTAACAAATGAGCAAAATAGGGAATGGTGGGGAGGAGAAGGGGGAGACCAACAAAGAAGAGAACATCATAACCTCTGGAAAATGTCTCTCAATGTCTTCTCACTATGGCTACTAGTTTTTCGTGAAATACAGCATGGCATCACAATGGGAAGATTAGCTGGGGGGGAGGAACCACACCCACACCCCAAAATATGACTAGAATATTGAGGGAAATGAAACAAAAGGAAGTCATGGGCAATTTAAGTTTGAGGGCACCTTGGCAGTGTGTCTTCTAATGTGCAGCTCAAATTAAGCAAGTCGAACTGCATGTGTGTGTGTGTGCATGCCAGCCTGTTGCTCGCACCGCCTGTTCCTCTCTTCCCCACCCACCAAGCTGGGCCACCAAGCTGCAAAAGTTGGGGAACCTCTGTTCTAATGTGTTCCTTTTTCATTAGTGGGTAATCCAGTATTAAATCTTTGTTGAACACCAGATGACTGGAATGAAGACCTGCTCTTGACATTTCCCACAATCCTCTTGACTTATATTTAATGAGGGGCATTGTCTGTCTGTATTCATGTCAGAAGCACTTACAGAGTTAACTGAAGGGCGCTCCTAGATTGACAATACTGGTGACAATACTGGTGACAATTGCTGGTGACAATACTGTTGCCCAAGGGACATCCGATTGCCAAAGGAATGTAATCTTCGGGGAAGCTTTGGGGAACATTGTGGAAAATTAGAATGGTGTTTCTCAAATCCACATGCTTAACACATATTATTTATAACAACAACCTCAACCATCCATGAGTGGAATTGTTCTGGTTTCGTCTCCCACCAACTTTTCTGTCCCTGGATCTGTATATCTTAAAGCAGGGGTCCTCAACCTTGACAACTTTAAGACTTGTGGACTTCAACTCCCAGAATTCCTCAGCCAGCTTTGAAGTCCACAAGTCTTAAAGTTGCCAAGGTTGAGGACCTCTGTCTTAAAGTGAACCATGTCACAGCATTTGGATCTAGGCCAGTGGTGGGATTCAGCCGGTCCGCACCACTTCAGCAGAATTGGTAGCTGCCCAGGCCCAGGCCCAGAATGGATTGGTAGCTGCCCAGGCCCAGAATGGATTTCCAGAAGTGGCATCTACACAGAGAACCGGTTGTTCACATATTTGAATCCACCACTGATCTAGGCCAATATTCAAGAGTTTTGTCTGCTGCAATGATCTCCAGAGGTGGCCAACCTTGGCAACTTTAAGACCTGTGGACTTCAACTCCCAGAATTCCTCAGCCACAGTTCTGGGAGTTGAAGTCCACAAGACTTAAAGTTGCCAAAGTTGGACACCCCTGGCCTAAACCTTTCCTCTTGTTAAGTGACTTCTTCTGAGAAAAAAGAAGTGAGGCAGAGGCTTTTGTGTAGACAACTGATATAACATTGCTTTCCCCCAATTAATAAGTGTTTGCTTCAGTACAAGGCTTCTAAACATACAGGTGCAAAAATTGAGACCTGTCTCCTTCACTGGCTACATTCAAAACTGGCAGTTTATTTTTTCCATTGGCCTGTGCCCATGTGTGTGTATTTGTGGGTGTGTACTGCTTATGCATACATACTTTCAGTTACAACTCAAGCAACTGGGGCATGTACAATAATTAGCAGTAGTTTGTAAGTTTCATACACCAAAGGCCTTTTATCAAGTAGCAACACTCAGCAAAGACATTGAAAGAGAAGTGTTATTTTCTTATTGGCCACAGGCACCTCCAGAACAGTATTTATGATTAGGGCATGAGTGTTTTTAACAGGGAGCTAAAATTTTGTTAGTCATTTGCATCTACGAAGTTAAAAACAACAGTCACAAACTCTTCTTATTGGATCAGAGCCAGGATCGCATCACTTTGTCAACATGCGATTCATCTGAAGAACACCATCGCTAAAATATTTGGGAAGTTCTGTAAGGCCAATGATCACACTGGCCAATTTCGGCAGTTCCAGTTAACAATAATTCTTTATTAGCATAATTCTTTATTTCTCCCTATAGCCATCAGCAGAATGTCAACTCTGCAGAAGAATGAGGGAGGCATAATTACTGAAGATATTGCAAAATTTGTTAATGTCATTGCTTTAAAATTCAAATCAGTAGTTGTGAAGTCTAGTCTATAAAATTCAGATCATGTATTTGAATGGCTTGCTTTCGAATTGTGATGTTGGAGAAGACTCTTGAGCAAGGACTGCAAGGAAATCAAATCAATCAATCCTAAAGGAAACCATCCCCGGAAGTTAGGAAAGATTGAAGGCAAAAGGAGAAGGGGATGGCAGAGGATAAGATGGTTAGATAGTGTCATCAATGCAATGAACGCGAATTTGGGCAGACTCCAGGAGACAGTAGAGGACCAGGGGAGGGGGGGGGCTGGCATGCTATAGGTCCATGGGGTCCTGAAGAGTCAGACACGAGTTAGCAACTATACAAGAACAATGTCTAGTTTATAAAATTCATATCAAATAATTGAATGGATCAGACATGCCTGAGGTCGTGACCTAAATATAGTGCTATGGAGCCAAAGATCAGCTGAAACAAACAAACAGGAGATCCTATATTTTAATGCACATTTTTTCTTAATTATATGTAATTCTCAGGAATTACAAGAAATGTTGTATACAATAATAAATTAATGTAGTGTATTCCACCAGTATTTAGAGTACAAAGCAAGAGATTTTTCACTGACAATTTCACTGACAAAATGAAATTCAATGGTGAAAAAAGCAAGAAAAACCAAATGCACAGGTATAGTATAGGGGGTACTTTGCTCAATAGTAGTAACTGTGAGAGGGATCTCGGAGTCCTAGTGGACAATCACTTAAATATGAGCCAGCAGTGTGCTGCAGCTGCCAAAAAGGCCAACACAGTGCTAGGCTGCATTAACAGAGGGATAGAATCAAGATCACGTGAAGTGTTAATACTACTTTACAATGCCTTGGTAAGGCCACACTTGGAATACTGCATCCAGTTTTGGTCACCGCGATATAAAAAAGATGTTGAGACTCTAGAAAGAGTACAGAGAAGAGCAACAAAGATGATTAGGGGACTGGAGGCTAAAGCATATGAGGAACGGCTGCTGGAATTGGGTATGTCTAGTTTAATGAAGAGAAGGACGACGGGGGACATGATAGCAGTGTTCCAATATCTCAGGGGCTGCCACAAAGAAGAGGGAGTCAAGCTATTTTCCAAGGTGCCTGAAGGGAGGACAAGAAGCAACGGATGGAAACTGATCAAGGAGAGAAGCAACCTAGAACTAAGGAGAAACTTCCTGACAGTTGGAACAATTAACCAGTGGAACAACCTGCCTCCAGAAGCGGTGAATGCTCCAACACTGGAGGTTTTTAAGAAGAGACTGGACAGCCATTTGTCCGAAATGGTATAGTGTTTCCTGCCTGAGCAGGGGGTTGGACTAGATGACCTCCAAGGTCCCTTCCAACTTTACTATTACTATTATTATTATTATTATTATTATTATTATTATTATTATTATTATTATTGATTGACTGAGCAAATAAGACTGTAATTAATATTTCCTGCAGGGGAGGGGAAGGAAGAAAGGAAGGAAGGAAGGAAAGAAGGAAGGAAGGAAGGAAGGAAGGAAGGAAGGAAGGAAGGAAGGACCATCCATTTATTTTTTAACCATGCCCAATTCCTGTTACTAACAATATATTAAAAACAGGAAACTGTATTGAAAAAGGGCATCCTATTTTTTTTTATTATTCCTAATTAATCAGAATGTTCCTCCATTAAAAAAAAAAGAGAGAGAGAAAGAGAGCCATTCTGCAGAGATATTTTCCAGAAGCTGGCACTTAATAATGAAGTGGACTTCATTATTAGTACACAATGACCACCCTTAATAGTATGCTCCATCCAAGAGCTGGAGATATTTTATTCAGAAAATCAACTATCCCAATTTAGCTCTAACACTTCCCAATATTAGCATCTGTCTGAGATTTTTGGAGAATGCCGCATCACTCAGTTTTATCATAGAAGAAAACTCATCTCTGATTGGTAGGCACTTCACTGCAAATGATGGACACGTTCCACGAGGATGTCAGGGAAATATCAGTCCCATTGGTCAACAGACCTGCTGTCAGATCCACCAGCTGATCCAAGCCAGAACTCAAGCACAGTACTGTGAATTCTACATGGAAGCCAAAAAGACGTCCTGCCTCATGAATGGAAGGTGACTAAGGCTCCATTGACCTCACTCCTTAGCTGACCCCCACTGCTTGGCCTGCCTCTTGGACGTGAATGTCCAATGTGCCAACTTTCACTCTTCCAAACTTTCCAAAATGGGCGGCTACCCCAGCAAATGAAATAAAATCATCTCTCTAGAGGAGCAGTCAGTATAATCCACAGAGTCCACACCCTGTTAAATGTGAAGGCTTATAGCAATAAAACGTAACTGGCTGTCTTTCCCGAAAGAGCATTTAAGGGCTGGATTAGAGATTTCATTTTATTCTTGAGCAACATTTTACTCAATAAGTGTAAGCATATTGTTGGCTAATTAACGGGACCAGATGTTTTTGCAGTTCAAGGGAATCCATTGTCTGTCTGACTCTCATCACTGAGAGTTGATATTCTCGTTTTGGCCATAGAAAGCAAACTCTGAAGAAAAAGTGGAAGTGATCATGCAAGCCAACCCCTCCAAAGAGGATTGCTCCCCAAACAGTTAAAATTGTCTTGAAAGCAAAAAGGAAACAAACAATATGCCCACAAGTAAGTCACGCTCCAATAAATTCAGTCAATACAGAATCCTTGCGGAAAATATAATTTGATTTAAATTTAATTGCATCCATTTTTTATAATGAAAAAAAAATCATTTTTGTATCTATTGCTGTTTTTTTCTTCCTTATGTGCTCTTCATCCTATTTCCTAGTTGGAACATAGCTTTGAATTACGATTGTTTCAGAATGAGTGCATTTTAGTGCTATGCAGAAGTCTGCAAAACAGGTTAGATTGAGAGGGCTGAAATTCTTGATAAGGTTCAAGGGTATATTAAACTGAGGATTAAATGTTATAGGTCCCCGATCCAGCCTGGTATCTCATGAATGTGAACTAAAAAAAAATCCTCTATGCTAAATTAGCATCTAGGGTAGAATAACAACATTTTTCTCGAGGGATTTTTTTTGGTCCATGTATCTAATACTGACATCTCATGATTTGCTGTAGTCAATCAGAAGTGTTTTCTAAACATTGAATTGTAGGTTCGGATCCTTCTCTAAAATAAAAAAAAATCTGTGCTTGTGCAATTAAATTAGAAGATGTAGTTTAGGAACAGTGTGAATGATGGTCTCAAGAACTATCTATTCCAGAAATTTTCATGCATGAATCAAAGAGAAGAACAATGTGTTTACATTAATATGGTAATGGTGTATTTGGATGACTTTCAGGCACTGTCAGTATTTCCTTTAGTAAATTACTTCAGACACAGCTGTTCATCAGTATGTTTAGATCTGGCAGAGAAGGCAGGTATGGGTGCCATCGGCTGGGGATCTAAACTTGGTGGGTCCCACAAGATGTACCTTCTCTGCCATGGCACCCATCTTATGGAACATTCTTTCTCCCAAAATTAGATTCATTCCATCCCTTTTGATTCCATTCCAGAAGACCCTCAAGACCTGGTTATGTTATTAGGCCTAGGGCTCCCAGGAAACCACAGATTTATTTAAACGATTCCATTCTTGAGATGGCCTCTTTTATCCTCTCTTTGCCTAGGGATTTATATATTTGTTTTTTGAATATTTATTACTTCATGTAAATGTCTATATATTTTTTATATCTGTTGTTTTTATATTAGAGATTTTTATCCAATTGTTATACACCACTCAGAGTCACTTTTGGTGGGACGGGCAGATATACACATTTGGTAAATAAATACGTTTAAATTAAATTAAATTCTCTCTGAAACATTTCCCCCGACTGCTTGAATATAAGTGAGCAGATGTCAGATTCACATGATGCTTTCTTTCTTTTCTTTTTTTTACAGTAAACAGAATTCAGATAAATGTGAACAAAAGTAGATTAATCTGTATATATGGAATATAGCCATGATATATTGTAACTCGGCTAGTATTACATGTCTTTACTGGGTTCCAAATAATCCTTGGACTGTGTTCCCTGATCTTTAATGTGGATTATAGGTCAGGGTTCTTCTCTCATTAATACTACATACAGGATTCTCTTTATACATTGCTATAAAGTTTAGGAAATGAAATTAAACCTCTACTGTATAATTTGCAAGTTGCTGATGCCTAGTTATGTAGCCTGATGTCTAAAGTCTGTAATAGAAAGGTGGGCTCTTACCATCTAAAGCAGGGGTAGGCAACCTTGGCTCTTTTATGACTCATGGTCTTCAACTCCCAGAATTCCTGAGCCAGCATGGCTCAGCTTGGAAACCTCTCCCTTTCCCTCAGCATAGCTGGCTCAGGAATTCTGGGAGTTGAAGTCCATGAGTCATAAAAGAGCCAAGGTTGCCTACCCCTGATCTAAAGGAACTCAAAGTTACAACTTTTCCAAATGCAAGACTCAAAGTTAGAGCCAACCAGTTGATTCTAGGGAAGGAGTAAAAAAAAAAAGGAGTAATGGATAAAATGGGATTAGACCTCTTACCACTTCCATTTCAGTAGGAAATTTAACCCTATTTATAATCATTTGCAACTTCTCTTGCAATTTTCTGGAATAGTGACACTTGATTGAACCCAAGTAAGACGAAGAAAGACTGAAACCTGCCATTTTCCAATCCTCTACTTTGGTGCTGAAATGTGGCCCGAAGGTGCTCACTCTCCACTATTCTAAAAGAAGCTATAAGTAAGAAAGTGTTAAACCAGTTTGACATGGTGATTAAGGTGCTGATCTAGAAACCAGGAGACTGTGATTTCTAGTCTTGCCATAAAGATGAAAGCTGGCTGGGTGACTTTGGGCCAATTACCAGGAGACAGTAAGTTCTAGTTCCGGTTTAGGCATGATAGTTGACTAGTGGCTTGGAGCCAGTAACTCTCTCCCATCCCAACTCACTTCACAAGGTTGTTGTGACAGGAGGAGGAAGGAATATTAGGAATATTTGCCACTGTGACATAAAAGGCTGCCTGCATAATGGCCAGCATCTGGGCTGCTGGTGTCCTTTCTCTTTACTACAGGGGAGTCAAACTCGCAACGTCATGTGACACGTCACGACATATTGTGACTTTTTGCCATTGCTGGCAATGGGGTGGGCGCAGTTTCGCTACGATGCATCCAGCCGGCGGGCTGGCAGTTTGTCACCCCTGCTTTACTACCTCTGCCTAGCCAGCTCAGGTATAGAACTGTGGGACTCTCTGGGGTTTTGGAGCCCACTAGCCTGGATATACATAAAGGAACTCATGAGAGTTGCCTTGGGTTACTTATAAAGTAATAAAGGCAAGATAAAAATCAAATAAGTAAGTAAACCATCTAATTGTTGATTGAGCTACAGCTTTGCAAGAGTTGAATGATGCTTTGTGTCTGGCTGAGGCAATGACATCTATCTCTTTTCCAAAGAAGAGAAGCAGAAGGGCCATGGATATGGAACGGACACATTTTAAAGGAGCTTGGAGAAAGAAGAATTGCTATTCAGATACCCATTGCTAGAAGCAAACATTTCTTCCTTCAGGAAAGAAAAGTCGAGCCAGGCAGGAATCGAACCTGCAGTCTTCTGATCCGTAGTCAGATGCGTTATCCATTGCGCCACTGGCCCTATGATAACCTGTCCATTAATGCATAATTCACCTTTGGCAAAGAGGAAAATTGCCAAAGCATCCAAGTAATAGAGGAGACAAGAGACAACTGTACTGCTCAAGGCACAATGCTTTTGGCAGCCTGCCATTTGAGAAAGCTATTGCAATTTTGTGTGTGTGTTTGTGAATCCTCTGGGAAATTTAGCTTTGCTGAGCAGAAATGTCTGCCTCAAGGCTGCTAAGCATGCCTGTGGGATAAAGATGACTGTGATGGTAGACCCACAGCCCTTGAACATCATTAGATGATCAAGGGATGAGCGAATTGTATACTACCAAATGCACTCCATGGTATTCCAGAATTTGACCTGCTGTTGCTGAAGAAAAGTCAGATGTCATAAAAGATAGACAAGATTAAAGATGGCTGAGGATGCACCTCAACAAAAGGGATTAGAAAGAGGTTCCTGTTGGCTCCTGTCTTTGTGAGTGATCAATCAATCATAATAGAGCTGGGAGGGACCTTGGAGGTCTTCTAGTCCAGTCCCTGCTCAAGTAGGAATTGCTATATCATTTCAGACAAATGGCTTTCCAGTCTCTTTTTAAAAACCTCCAGTGATGAAGCACCCACAACTTCTGAAGGCAAACTGTTCCACCAGTTAATTGTCCTCGCTGTTAGGAAGTTTCTCCTTAATTCTAGGTTTTTTCTCTCATTGATTGATTTCTATCCACTGATTCTTCTCTTGCCTTCTGGTGCTTTGGAAAATAAGTTGACCCCCTTCTCTTTGTGGCAGCCCCTCAAATACTGGAATATTGCTATCATGTCCCCCCTAGTCCTTCTTTTCTCTAGACTAGCCAAACCCAAATCCTGCAACCGTTCTTCCTATGTTTTAGTCTCCAGGCCTTTAATCATCTTAGTTGATCTTCTCTGCACTTTTTCCAAAGTCTCAACACCCTTTTTGTGATGTGGTGACCAAAACTGGATGCAGTATTCCAGGTATGGTCTTCCTGAGGATTGATAAAGCAGTACTAATACTTCACGTGATTTTCATTCTATGCCTCTGTTTATACAACCAAGGATTGTATTAGGTTTTTTGGCTGCTGCGGCACACTGCTGGCTCATATTTAATTGATCACCCACTAGGTCTCCAAGGTCCCTCTCACAGTTACTGTTTTTGAGTCAGGTAAATGACTAGCCAGATTACTAGCCTTTTTGTGTAGGGGGTTCTCGGTTCAAAGCTGCTTTTAACCAAGTGTAGTAAGGCTGCTAGGGAGCAAAGAATTTTAGTACACATGCTAGGCTCAAGGGTGGTGGTACCTCTAGGCACCCTCACCCATAGACAAGAGGATCCCTAAATGTGTTGCTATATAGATGCTCATATAAAAAAAAACACGACTGGAGAAGAGCTTGGGGGAATTGCAAATCTTAAACCCTGAGGATGGTTTTAGGCTGCATATATTGGCCGCAAGGAAATAAACATTCTAGACATCACTTTCCTCTGCAGCAAACTCAATTATTGTTCATATTAAAGATACCATATCTGATTGGCCCCTCCAAAATGCAAATAGCAATGGCTGCAAAAACATCTCTGCTGCAATCTAAAGGTGGTCTGAATTTTTGCAGCCCTGATAATGGTAGCTCTAGTTCATGATACGTTGGTTAATATTAACGTTGGCTTTCTTGGCTATGGTTTACTTAAGATGTTGCTTGTTCACATACCCGAGTAGTCTTGAAAAATAGCAAATGGCGATCATGTGATCCTGAAATGCTGCAACTATCATAAATATATGCTGGTTGCTAAGCCCCCGACCATGACCATGGGGATGCTGCAGCCGTTAAATTATAAGCCACTTTTTTCAGAGCCTTTAAAACTTGTTAAGGTTGTTAAATGAATGGTTGTGAGTAGAGGACCATTTATAACGTGCTGTGTAAATCTCTGTAAAGAATAACAGAGTTGGAAGGAACCTTGGAGGTCTTCTAATCCAGCCCCCTGCTCAAGCAGGAGACCCTATACTATTTCAGACAAACGGTTGTCCATCTGTTTAGTTTAATGGATTGTGTGACTGCCCTCACCAATGGGATAAGTCAGCAACCAGTTTATGACTTCTTCTGGAAGACATCTTCTCTAGAACCTCTACAGCTTTAACCAAGCCAACTGGACTGGACCAATTATACAGATATTCAGCCCTTTAGCTATGATTGCCTGTGGAATTCCTATTTCCTTCACAAAGCAGACAGGTTTTCTTGAATAATGTCACTATGTTTCATTTATTTTGCTATTTCTCTAAACATTGATGGAACAAAGCAAACCAGTTCCAACCTATTCACTATACCTTAGCTGCTCCTGCTCCACAAATTATGGTGTTCATTTTACAATGCTTGATTAAGTACTGAAATTATCTGAAGAGCAATTTCAGCCTTTCTTCTTCATATTAGTAATATGACCCATGGATGCAGAGCAGTTCCCCGTTGGAAAACCCGATCAACACTTGCAATCATAAGGAAGCATATTAAACAAATGAGGCCAGATTGTAGTGATTAGGTGGGATTCAGATGGAATATTAAGGATATTAAAGATTATTAGAGAAACAAAACTGAAGGCAACTTTTTTCCTTCCAGGTGCAAATACAGAGATCAAAAGGAAATGTATAACATAAATAAAAACCTGGAATAAAACTCAGCCATTGAGAAAAAGGAGGATCCATAATGAATGGACAATAGAACAGAGCGTGCTTTAAAAAAAAAGAAAGATTTCTGGATTACCCCAAAGTTAAAGAATAGAGCAGCTGCAAGACCACAGTCAGAGAACTGGCAACTGGCAACAAAACCACTAACAGTAGGAGTTTCAAAAGAGAATTTTGTCCAGACATCCCTTTTTGTTTGTAGGTCATAATATAATCAGTGGGCAAAACTAAACATTCTGTTAACCTTCATGCATCTCCCCTTTTTTACAAACCATATGGCTCAACATGGTTTCTCCCAATGCATTTGCCTTCTCGCAAATTAAAAATTGCAATTCAGCAGTTAATATAGGAAGAGTTTGGGGGTGGGGGTGGGGGTCCACTCCCAACCTTTAGTGGAGGAGCCATGCAGGTCTGGATCTTCAGAGACTTTCCACCCCAAATTTAGATTAATATTTGTTTTGGACACTTCTCCGCATTCTCCCTTGGACTTCAAATCTTCTTTCAAAGAATGAAGATGAAAAGTGGAAAAAGGCAAGAAAATGGGAAAACAGAACATGTTAAGGGCAGTTCTAAGAATTTCAGCCTTCTAACATATCTGAATGGTGCTGGAGAAGACTCCTGCGAGTCCCCTGGACTGCAAGGCGATCAAACCGGTCAGTCCTAGAGGAGATCAACCCCGACTGCTCTTTAGAAGGCCAGATCCTGAAGTTGAAACTCAAGTAGTTTGGGCACCTAATGAGAAGGAAGGACTCACTGGAGAAGAGCCTAATGCTGGGAAAGATTGAGGGCAATAGAAGAAGGGGAGGACAGAGAATGAGATGGCTGGATGGAGTCACTGAAGCAGTAGGCGTGAACTTAAATGGACTCCAGAAGATGGTAGAGGACAGGAAGACCTGGAGGAACGTTTTCTATGGGGTCACAATGGGTCAGACACGACTTCGCAATTAACAACAACAAACATATCTGAAAAGGGCCAATAAAGCATAAAACATAGGAGGTGAACTGTCTGTGGAGATTCTCCGTCATCCAGGTCATGGTTGTCTCAAAGGTGCTATTTCAAAAGGCAACTGGACTTTGTTTTTCCTTGAAGACGTTTCACATCACCCAAGAAACTTCTTCAGTTTGAAGATGAGATGAGAAGTGAAACGTCTTCAAGGAAAAACAAAGTCCAATTGCCTTTTGAAGAAACACCTTTGGGACATAGGCGGTGAAAAGGAGAGAACAGTGGAGTTGGGGATAAATAATCAGAGAGTCAAAGCAAGATTAAAGGGAGAGTCAGATTGGTTGAAGAAAGAAGATTAAAAGAAAGAAAGAAAAAGATGAAAACACAAAAGCAGAGAACAAATCTAGATCCAACTTACTGCTACCAAGTCATCCAAATGTCCATTCTTCCTTCAGTATCTATAGACCATAACAGGAGCTGAATGTCTATCTCAACCATCTCTGGAAGCAGGGTTAGATAGGGAAAACAGAGAAAGAAAGGACACCAAACATGGTCAAGCCCAATCAACCAGATGCAAGCCTTTTATTTTTCAATGGTCACTGAGATCCTAGTTCACAACCATTGGTAGAAACCTACTCTTTGTATAATGATGTAGGCTCAAAACAAAACATCCTTAAGGCATCCCAGCATTTGGGCTTTTCTGGCATTTAAGTGACTAGGTCACCTGTTCATTGCATTCTTCACTTTATAGCCATTCCTTCTCGTAGGTCGAATAGATATAAATATTGTGCCAAGGATGACTCAGTCTGGATTAGATGGAAACTAATCAAGGAGAGAAGCAACCTAGAACTAAGGAGAAAGTTAGAACAATAAGAACAATTAATCAGTGGAACAACTTGTGAATAGCACTTAGCACTTAGCAATAGTGCTTAGACTTATATACCACTTTGTAGTGATTTACAGCCCTCTCTAAGCAGTTTACAGAGTCAGCATATGGCCCCCAGCAATCTGGATCCTCATTTTACTGACCTCGGAAGGATGGAAGGCTGAGTCAACCTTGAACCGGTGAGAACTGAACTGCTGAACTGCTGGCAACCGAAAGTCAGCAGAAGTAGCCTGCATTACTCCATTCTAACCACTGTGCCACCACGGCTCTAACCATGCTCCAACATTGGAAGTTTTTAAGAAGAGATTGGGCAACCATTTGTCTGAAACGGTATGGAGTTTCCTGCTTGAGGAGTGGATTGGACTAGAAGACCTCCAAGGTCCCTTCCAACTCTGTTATTCTGCTCTACAGGTGCTCATTCTGAATGGTTTATATTACTACTCCCCTTGCATCTGATGATTCTTTATTTTGAAACTGTGCAGACTGTTCTCTGTCAAGCACACCCTGACAGCCCAAGACCTCTTGGTTCCCTGGCCAATTTTTCCCCGCTCTGCAATTTGACCGTCTGACTTAATTTCACGCATCAGCCAAAAATGCAAGTATCAGCAATAAAACCTGCAAGTTCTCCAAAACATGGCTCAGGCTAAATCTTGCTTAATTAGAGCCTTGCTTCTTAACTGCCGTTCTTAACTGATGCTTAACCACCCTCCATTTTCTGATTACTTCTTATAGGGCTGTCTTCCTCTCAAATATTTTAACCTGCACAGATGGCTAATTCTAGAACTCAAGGCAACTAATGATGTTTTTGTGTTGTTGCTGTAATTTATTTATTAAAACATTTAAAGAAACCGAATAAATAGCTACATAAAAAAGAAGACAGAAACAGGTACAAAGGATAGAATAGAATAATAACTTTATTGTCACTTTGAATGTATACTAATCGGCATACAATAAAATGAAATTTCGTTGCATACAGCTCTCAAAGGGTCACCACCTCCAATATACACTACATAAATATGACAAAAATAAATAAATACCGAATTATGCATATACCCACATATATTATATGACACAGAGAAACAACACAGTCTAGTTCGGATTATGTATATGTGTGCATGATGAAAAAAAAACAAATCTTGCGAGTTCACCAGATGGATGGCATAGGGAACAAAGCTATTACAGAATCAGGTAGTCTTGCTAAAAAATACTTCAAAACCTCCTCCCAGAGGGGAGCAACAGCAACAGACCATAAAGTGGGTGTATGGGGTCTCTAACAATGCTTCCAGCTCTAAGCACATAGAGCAGGGGTGTCAAACTCGCAACATCACATGATGTGTCGCGATGTATCGTGACTTTTATGCCATTGCCAGCAATGGGGTGGGCACGGTTTCGCTATGATGCATCCGACCCGTGGGCTGGCAGTTTGACACCCCTGACATAGAGCTTATAAGCAGCATCCTGAATACCAGGAAGTGAGCTTCCTAACAAAATTTCAGTTTACAATATTTAAAATACATTCCAACAATGAATAATAGAACCACTTTTGAATTGTGGTCTTGAGAATCTCTTGGACTGCAAGCAGATCAAATCAGTCAATCCTAAAGGATCCTAAAAACCCTAAAATCAACCCTGACTGTTCTTTGGAAGGACAGATACTGAAGCTGAAGCTCCAATACTTTGGCCACCAAATGAATAGAGAGGGCTCATTGGAAAATACCTTGATGTTGGGAAAGATGGAAGGCTTATGGTCCATGGGCTCATGAAGAATCAGACATATCTTAGTGGTTGAACAACAACATAGAACTAAGTTCATTGAGAAATAGCTAGAAATCTATACAAAATTCTAAACATGGTATTAATATTTATATCACCACTATCTGTCATTGTTCCAGAGTTTGATTGATTAATAATTTGCCATCAAGTTGTTGTTGACTATTAGCAACCCACAGAGATAGATTTTTCCCCCCATGATGATCTGTCCCTAACCTGGTCCTTCAGCTTTTTCAATGGCACTCCCATGAGTCCATCCATCTTGTAGTTGGTCATCCTCTTCTTCATTTTCCTCCCATCTGTCTCAGCATTAGAGCCTTTACTAATAAAGGAGAATATTTGTAGCTCAGGGTTGACATGAGGGGTCCTTGGTGCTCTCTGAGCTTGCTTGTTTTCTTGCAGATGTTTCATTACCCAAACTAGGTAACATCATCAGTGCTCAGAAAACAAGCATGCTCAGAGAGCACCAAAGACCCCTCATTAGAGACTTTTCCAGAGAGCTAAGTCTTCATATAATGTGTCTGAAATAGAATAATTTGAGCTTGGTCATTTGTGTCCTAAGTGAAAACTGTTGGTTGATATGTTTGATGATCCATTTGCTTCTTCTCTTGATCTTTCACAAGGTCTTCACCTTTCACAATTCTCAGGAGTCTTCTCCAACATCAAACTCCAAAAATCATCAATGCTTTTCCAATCTTGCTTCTTCAAAGTCCACTTCCAGAGATGAATGTAAAGAAAAGGAAGGGAAAAAACCAGTACAGAAATATTGGGAAGTTGCCTAGTTGTAAAATCATTCTCATTGTACCTGCGTGATATTTGCATCAATATAATAAACATTGAAATGTTTTAATTACTGTCTTTATGTCAATTATTTGCCTCTTAAAACCCCACTCCGGAACCTCAATTGGATTATAAAGACACTACCTTTTCAAATATGAAGTCATAGCACCATTGAGGAAAACATTGATACTGGATTGGTTCTGTGTGATGTTTGAAGTTCTGGTTCATTTAGGGACATCTTGGTAGGAACAAGACTATAAATAGTACAATATTCAATACAGACTACAGTGTCTATAATCCAGTCAGCTCCCAGTCAGTTGAGTCTAAAATGCAACTAAGTTTACGAGCTGTTCTAAAGAATTTAAAAGCTGTGCTTTTTCACAGTTGGTGGCACAAATCTCTCAGTACCACACGCTCACATGTGTAGAACTCCTACGAAATGAAAGACCTGTGTCTTTATGACATCATAAAATTGATTCTGCATTTATTTGCATTTCTAGTAAAATTTCCTCCAGCCTTCCTATACCTCAAACAGGCAAACACTGACTTGTTATTTTCAAATAGCTGTTTCTAAAGCACTAACAGACTGTTGTTGGAAAAAAGAGCCATCTTTTTTTCCCAAGTCGGGGAAAGAAAATGCTAGGATATACAAGGGCTTAATTGTTTGGATGGTTCAGTCTGTAATGTCGTCTGAGGTTTCCCCTTGGTCTCCCACAGGTATGTTTTAAGAAAACTAATTTTGTGGCATCGGGCTCAGTTTAAGACTGCTTTAAAAGTGGAAGAGTTTTGAAATTCAGAGGGAGAGGAGTGGGATACATACATACAAATCCTACATTTGCAACTCTGCTAGAAAACGTGATGGGTTCTATAGCTGTCCAACTAAAATCAGAAGAATACAGGTAGTCCTCTACTTAAAACAGTTACAACAGGTCATTTAAAGTTACAATGGCACCCAAAAAAGTGACTTATGACCATTTTTCACACTTACAACCCTTGCAGCATCCCCATGGTCATATGATCAAAATTCAGAAGCTTGGCAACTAACTTAACAACTGCC
>NW_015388209.1:29878-49371 GCF_001527695.2 Protobothrops mucrosquamatus | reverse complement strand
TTGTTATTATTATTGTTATTATTATTATTATTGTTATGGGTCATCGCATGGTCAGCCAGATGTTCAGACTGGATTTGGCATTTTGTCTACCTATCGAGTCCTTACCAAGGACCTGGGATAGGCAGATGTGGATGTTTAATGTTATTACAGATATCGTCGCAGGATGGAAACGGTTCCTAGTAAGGCCGCCTTTTGCAATTGACTAATGGCGAATTTGTCAATGCCAATGGTGTTCAAGTGGTGCTCCAGTTGTTTTGGGATTGCACCCAAGGTGCCTATTACTATTGGTACTATCCTTGCTTGCTTTTGCCACAGTGTTTCTATTTCTATTTGTAGGTCTTTGTATTTTGTTATCTTCTCCAGTTCTTTCTCGTCTATTCTGCTGTCTCCAGGCACTGCCATGTCCACTATCCAGACTTTTTTTGTCTTTCTTATCGACAGTTGTTAAGTCTGGGGTATTATGTTGCAGGTGCTTGTCTGTTTGAATTCTGAAGTCCCAGAGCAGTTTAACTTTATCATTTTGTATGACTTTCTCTATTTTATGATCCCACCAGTTCTTGCTTAGGGCAAATGATACAGGATGATGATGATGATGATGATGATGATGATGATGATGATGATTACATACCATTGCAAAAATTGAGACCCATGCCTCTTCTTCATAGCGATGCCTCTGATGGACCAGTGACAGACCAGAGCATCAGAAGGAGCCAGTGTGCCAAAGTGATGCAAACCAGGTGGCTGCCCCATATCTCAGAGATGATGCACAATAGTGTTCCACCATTCCCGGCTCTCTCACTGCTAAGCTCCCAAGGACAACCATGCAGCAATTGAATTCCCCTCTACTCTGCTTAGAACTTACTGAAGAGACGTTGGAACGAACTCAAAAGTTTATATATCTTGCCTGGGGAGAAATGAGTTTAGAACACCAAGCATTTTGGGCCGAGCAGTTTAATACTCCTCCAAGGGAGGATAAGAATAATCTCATTTCTGGAACAGGTATACAACGAAAATGGGGAACACATAACTAGGAATAATAAGAAGGAAAGTCACAACATACTGATATCAGCAAGAGATCACCAGCCAAGGTCCAAGGATGGGGAATTGGAAACGGGGGTTCAAACCTCATTGCCAAGAAAATAAGAACAATGGTTTTATCAGGAGAGGTCAAACTCTCTCCATGGCAAGCCAGGTGAATTGTATCCCTGGGGAGAAAGAGATTAAAAAAAAAGTCAAGATGGGGAGAGGGGAGGGCTCAACAATGTGTGTAGGACTTTGTTGCACATACAGAAGAGATGGTGTTTTAATTGTACCATTTACTGTCTTGTCTTTTTTTTAATCTCTCCCCATGTAAGTGCTGCTGATCATTTGTAACTTGGGTGGTGGTCTCAAAGGTGCTTTTTTTCAAAGGATCTGGACTGTTTTTTCTTTGAGGGAGAAAACTTTTCATTTCTCATCCAAGAAGCTTCATCAGTTCTGATGATAAAGGGATGGAAACGGGGGATGGAAAGATTTTCTTTTTCTTCCTCAAAGAAAAAAAACAACCCAGCTGCCTTTTGAAAAAGCACTTTTGAGATCGCCACCTAAGGTTACAGATGATCAACAGCACCCACATGGGAAGAGGTAAAAAAGCACCTTTGAGACAACTATGACCTGGATGACTAAGAATCTCCACAGACACTTGGGTGGTTTCTTGGGTTTGGAGAAACTGACTGGCCCAGGAAATCAAGTGGGAATTTGAGTCTGAGTCCCACCAGTCAACCCAACACCTCAACGCATATACTGGTTACTAAGAAATTCATTCTGGGAAAATAGGTAGATTTGCTTAGTAAATAATTGAAATCCCATCTGTCAAAACCCATTTCTATTTCATTTCTATCCATCTCCTCTGATCTAAAAACAAATCTCACTTTCCCCTGGGTTCTGCCATACTCCCAAGGGGGAGGGGGGATATGCCTGTGCGGTTATTGCTTTCGATTCCTCTATTCTCTTCAATGTAACCTTTTGTTTTGTTTATTGCTTCTGTGTCCGCTGCCCACTACAATGTAACAATTTGCTTCCTACACTGCATCTCTCTCTGAACTTTCCTCTCCCTAATCTGTCAGATAGGAAAAGAGGGGAAGAAAGAAATACAACCTCCAGAGCCTGGCTTATTTTTCCAGTCTCAAAAGGAGGTGCGAAGAGCTGCTTGAACATCGTGCTACTACCGGAGCTGGACCGATGTTATCTCCCCTTTCCCACGATGGACTTAACGCCTGGGGATTGGCCTGTCTGAACCATTGGGATGAACTGTGGGGTGGGGTTTGCTTGGGGATCTGTATCGATCTGTAAAGGAATCCCTCAGATCCTGTCTATTATGCCTGCTATCAACTACTCTTAATAAAAGTTCCTGTTGGAGGAAATCGTCTCCAAGAATTCTGCTTTCTTAAGATGTGGGATCGAAGTGGATCCTTACACCCATCTCTACATAGGAACAAGCTATTTTTTTTTTTAAAAAAAAAGAATGTGGTTAGAATTTTACCATATTCACATTGTCCAGAAGTGTATTTTATTCCTTTTTATGTAACCTATATTTTAAAAAAGAAAGTTTGATATATTCATTTCCTTGATTTAGATGGATCTTCTTGTTCGGAAACTATAAA
This sequence comes from Protobothrops mucrosquamatus, assembly GCF_001527695.2. Lineage (NCBI taxonomy): Eukaryota > Metazoa > Chordata > Lepidosauria > Squamata > Viperidae > Protobothrops > Protobothrops mucrosquamatus. The sequence continues at coordinate 46,729 of NW_015388209.1, read as the reverse complement.
CTGACTTAGAGTTTAATGCAATGCATTAAATGCAACCATAGTCACAAGAGTCACTGGCTTTGAAAATAAATATCATTTTGTAGTACAGGCAGTTCTTCACTTACAACCACAATTGAGCCCAAAATTTCTGCTGTTAAGTAAGACATTTAAGTATATTTTGCCCCATTTTACAACTTTTCTTGCCTTAGTTGTTAAATGAATCACAGCAGTTGATAAGCTAATAACCCAGTTGTTCAGTGAATCTGGTTTCTCCTTTGACTTTGCTTGTCAGAAGGTCACCAAAAGTGATCACATGACCTTGGGACACAGTAATGGTCATAAATATGAACCCGTTGCCAAGCATCTGAATTTTGATCACATGATCATAGGGATGCTGCAAAGGTCATAACTGTGAAAAGTGGTCACAAGTAATTTTTTTTCAGTGACATTGCGACTTTGAATGGTCACTAAGCAGACTATTATAAATCAAGGACTACCTGTAACTTTGGAGAACTGCCCATTTGGCAAGGCACATTGTCTATATATAGATGGTCTGCCCATGAAGCTGGTTGAAAGAGTCTCACCAAGCCATTTGGTAGAACATAGCAAAAGCAGCTTCTGAAATATGAAATTGCCATCACATTAATTACAAGTGTGTCCTTCTGGCTCTCTCCCTTGAAGTCCTTATCTTCTGCTCTTCTTCCTGCTGGAGGATAGGTCAGGGGGTTTGTAAGGAGTCTATTGTCAAACTAATTGATTGCCCCTGGGGAAATCTGAGTTCAGAAGCGGTGGGCCTCTTCTGGGTCAACAGGGGTCAGGCACTTCAAAGAGGAAATAGATGTGTTCCATCAGGGGTGGGAATGACAGAAGTCATTGATACTTGAAGTTGCCAGGGCTGTCTTCCACTGTGGGGCAGGAAGCAAGACAGGAATCTGCTAAAAGAAAAGCTCAGAAAAAGATAAAGTTATACATGTGTAGGAAAAGTTGAAAAGCAACCTGTTAAGAATTGGCATTTTAAGTGCTACAGGTAATCCTTGACTTATGAATATAATTGAGCCCATTATGTTGCTGACTGAGGCAGTTGTTATGTGAGGTTTGCCCCATTTGATGACCTTTCGTGCCACAATTGTTATAAGTGGATCATTGCAGTTGTTAAGTTAGTAACATGGTTATTAGGTGAATCTGGTTTTTCCATTGTCAGAAGGTCGCAAAAGGGGATCACGGGGACACTGCAACCGTCATCAATACATGCCAGTTGCCAAGCATCTGAATGTTGATCATGTGACCATGGGAGACTACAATTGTCATAAATGTGAAAAGCGTTCATAAGTCCCTTTTTCCAGTGCAGTTGTCATTTTGAACGGTCACTGAATGAACTGTTGTAAGTTGAGGACTACCTGTAATGGATGGCCATATGCAACAGAAAAAGGGGAAAGAAATCCTGGATTAAGGCATGGAAGAAGCTGACTTATAGTGAGTTAAGCTACTACAGTTCCTAAGAAAGGATTTTTCCCAGCTTGCTCAAATATTTTTTGATTGGATAGATGAATTTTTTATTATGATTTTGCATATTGGGTTATTTTGGGTATTGAACATACATAGCAAATGGGCAACCCCTCTCTTGAGACTTCTAGCCTGCAGTTAAGCACCTAGGCTGGCATTCTTACCTTGATGACTGCACTTATACAATTGTTCAGAGTTATGTACTCGCATTTTGGAGTGGTTCCTGACATAGATGTTGGAGAGGGAGAGGGAAAAGGCAGGCAAGTAATGAAATTTGTGATACTCGCATGCAAATCATATGACTTACGTACTTGTGTTCAACCTTAGGACATAAATAAGGAAAACTAGGTTGTGCACAGTGCCCATTATGATTTCTCTATCATCAATGCGGTTTGTGTTTCCAAATCTTTTAATAAAGCATCCAACATACCAACCTCTATTGACACCAATGTATTTGCTCCACTTCTATTTGAAGGTTTTTATATTTTCCTATTCTTTCTCACTGACCCTTCTACTGATAGCTCCTGCAATGATAATCATCCATATTTGTTTCTTCAAAACTATAATGTTGTTGTTGTTGTTAGTTGCAAAGTCATGTCCGACCCATCGCGACCCCATGGACAACGTTCCTCCAGGCCTTCCTGTCCTCTACCATCTTCTGGAGTCCATTTAAGCTCACGCCTACTGCTTCAGGGACTCCATCCAGCCACCTCATTCTCTGTCGTCCCCTTCTTCTATTGCCCTCAATTTTTATAGTCTAAAAATGTATCAGTTTATGTTTGAGTGTTCTTCAGGATCTTAACTTCTACCATCACCACCATTTCTTCCTCTTCTGTTTCCTCCTCCTCCTCCCTACCCTTTTTATTGTTAGAGCGTGTGAGATTTTCTTCCTAAACTGCCTTGATGAATTCACTATATCCGGTGAATTGGGGAATGAAGCACCATTTGGCACTCTGCCTCTCACACCAAAATATCTTTCCTTCTGGCCACACACACACCCCCTGGCTCTTTATGGTACAGCTCAATAGAGGCTCACAGTTGGAACAAACAGAGTGTGTAGTATACCCCATGCTTGGTAAATAAAGGTAAGGTTCAAAAAAACCACCTTCTTTTGAAATACATGTATTGACATGTTTTATTCTAGAAGTTTCTGAGGCATGCGGAAAAAGCTGGATTTGACTTTTCCTATTTTGCAGAAGCAAACTCCCATCAAGATAGCCTGAAATATTTTAAACAGCCCTTAAAGAGGAGAGATTTTGCTTAGATTGTTATAAACCATTGATTTCTTTCTTATTATAATTCATCTCATTACTATAACTGGAATTGGAAAACTTGTTAAATAAACAAATGCCTTAGCTATGGATGGTTTCTTGCTCTATGTTTCACTCACATGTTCTCTCTCTCTCTCTCTCTCTCTCTCTCTCTCTCTCACACACACACACACACACACACAGAGAGAGAGAGAGAGAGAGAGAGAGAGGCTACTGTACTGAAATAAATATTTGCTCTGCAAACACTCTTTAAAAATACTTTTATTGTAAGTAAAAAAAATTCCCTTTAAAAATAATAAAAGCAACAGATGGAAAAGATTTTATTAATACAATTTTGTTTAGAAGTACTTCCAATCCAGAATTTGAAATGCAGGCAATTGAATTAGTAGCTACATGTAAATTCCCTTCAAAGACTAGTTTTCAAGAAGAATTTTGGAAATTAGTTGCACTGTAGAAGAATGTTGGCTAAATGTACTGCTCTCCCTATGTTTCAAAGTCTTTGTCTAATAACATAGGAAATTTATTTATTTGTTTTACCTAAATTTCCTTGTAAATGACACAGAAGTTATGAACACCCGTATGTAGAGGCTTACAAGTTTTTGTTTCCTGGATGAGTTAGAGCAAATAATAATTACTGAGGTGGGATATTTTTTCCGTGTCCTATATCCTGTTTATCCAGAGTCCTTTTGCATTAAAGAATGCAAACTGAATCAAAAAAACTTTTCCCACCATCAATTACATATTTTGACTTTTTGGCTACAAAATTGGGGCTGCATTCCCAATGATTGTTTCTGATATGTCAAACTAGCTTACAAGACTGATAATTTAGGCTGGTTATTTCTTGTCTATTTCTGAATTATAAAAAACTAAAATCTCCAAGTTTAATTCAGATTCTGATGACTCCGGATATTTTAACAACAATACAGAAGCAGTTTGCCACTGACTTCCTTTAAATTTGGGGGGAGAGAGAGCTTCCCATGTTGGTCTACTGCCCTGGGGTTTCCTGGTGGCGCCCCTCCAAGTACTAACCATGTCAAGCCCTGCTTAGCATTTTGAGACGAGCCAAAATAGAGTAGAATAGAATAGAATAATAGAGTTGGAAGGGACTTTGGAAGTCTTCTAGCCCAATCCCCTGCTCAGGCAGGAAATCCTATACCATTTCAGACAAATGGTTGTCCAGTCTCTTCTTAAAAACTTCCAGTGTTGGAGCATTCACAACTTCTGGAGGAAAGTTGTTCCACTGATTAATTGTTCTAACTGTCAGGAAATTTCTCCTTAGTTCTAGGTTGCTTCTCTCCTTGATTAGTTTCCATCCGTTGCTTGTTGTCCTGCCTTCAGGTGCTGTGGAGAATAGCTTGACTCCCTCTTCTTTGTGGCAATCCCTGATATATTGGAACCCTGCTATCATGTCATCCACCATATTGATTTTTTTTTACCATATGTCATTTCCCCAACAACAAATGGAAGGGTTGGGTAATAAAGACTGGGTAGCTTGTTCTACAAGGAATTCACCACTGGTGTTCCCATAAGGCTTGGATAGTTTAGGAAATCCAGAGATTTCTTGGTAATTTATTCCTCAGCAGGTTCATATCGGAAGTGGGCCAGTTTTGTTTTATTTTGTCAGAAATAACTAGCCATAGAATTTTCCTACAGCACTGGTAGAAAAACTGAGAAATGTTTTCATTTTCACTGAAATCAACAAAAAAAATGACAGTCACAAACTTTGTGTGTTTGAATGAATGTTTGAGGAGGCCTCAATTTTTGACCTTCAGATGTTTATTTGAGGTATCATGAGAATACAGCCAAAGCATAAGACTCTGTCTCCCTCTCCCTCCCTCCCTCCCTCCCTCCCTCCTTCCTTCCCTCCATCCCTGTATTTCTCTCTCTCACACACACAAACACATCTGCATATAAAATTGGTGCAGTAAAAAGTACTGTGTATTATAGAAATGGGACAAGTTATGCACACATCTAGATGGAAACATGGATCCACATAAACATTTACACCATCGATCACCCAAACAGAGATTAACTTTTGGTGGTGACTTCCATGATTTAAATTAAGATTCTATGCAGAAAACACTACTATAGAAAAAAGATGTAATACACTCACAGTTGTACAAAAATATTGTATTTATTAAAGTAACAATTGTACTAAACAACCTATATTTGAAATGCTTTGAATTATTGCTAGAATAAATACAGGCAATAAATTCAATATTTTTTAATAAAAGGAAATGAATTATTTGACACTCAAACGTTATTACCCAAAGCTTTAACTTATACAATATAAATAGTTAAAAGGCAAAGTCAAGTTTCTTTTTCCCCCACTTGTGTTGTTTATTTATTTTGTTTCATATTTAAAAAAAAATGTAATACTGATCGATTCGGTATTAAAAAGGGTCTTTCCCATGCCCAGCTGAAGTATATAACAAAAACAAATTTGCAAGCAAGCATGCTTGTCTCCATATCACAGACAAATAAAGGGAAGTGTGTTGCACATCATTTTATGACAGAGAAAGAAGCAAACCTGCATCTTAATAAAAGATTGTTAAAGAGAATCAGAGGAATGTATTTTCCAAAATCCAGTTAAGAAACTAGAAATGCAAACCAATGTGATGCTGATAATACTTCAGTAAATATCCTTTGAGAGTTAGTATTATATAATTTTGCCCACCCCATAGGCCAGTGATGGCGAACCTTTTAGAGACCGAGTGCCCAAATTGCAACCCAAAACCCACTTATGCATTGTCGGGTGCCGGGTGGGTGTGGCCCATTGGGTGGGTGTGGCCCATTGGATGGGCATGGCTGCGGTGGTAACAACAGACTGGGTGGGACTAAAAAGTTCAACAATCAATTCCAACTTTGCAAGATCTTTTTTTTCCCCAAGAGAAGTTGAAATTGACTGATTGAACCTTTTTTTTTTTTTTTGCACACGGCAGTGGAGGGCTAAAGTAAAAAGGTTTTATAAAACCCAGCTGAAGGCCTAGGACTGGGGCGACAGCGCGCATGCCCACAGAGAGGACTCTGAGTGCCGCCTCTGGCACCCGTGCCATAGGTTCGCCACCACTGCTATAGGCATTAGGCCCCAAATTTTTATTTTTCTAAACTAGAACCATACTTATAGGCATAAGTAAAACAAACTCTGTTTACAAACATGTCTATCAGCGTTTTTTAACGTTGACCATTTTAAGATGTGTGGACTTCAACTCCCAGAATTCATGCTGGCTGGGGAATTCTGGAAGTTGAAGACCACATATCTTAAAACGGTCAACGTTGAGAAAAATTGGTGTAGACGAACTTGGAATAGATGGAATTACTACAGCCCATGTCCATGTTTGTTCATTTCACAGAGTTATATCTAGTGTGCTCATGTTACCCTGGAATAAATCGCATTCCTTTTTGTGGGTATATAGCAAACACCTATGAGATTATATTATTAATCACATCTCTATTAAAATCAATGGGACATTATAGTTATTTAAGTCATCTTCCAGAAGCTGGCATTCTTCTGATTGGTAAGATTGCAGTTTCCATCCACCCTTACACCCTTACATGCTGACTGAGAATACTGGATGGAAAATTTTTGAGATGAGATTTTTGGTTAATATGTGACCAACCTAACTTTAGATCCAGCTAATGTGTTTAAAAGCTTGGGAAATAAGGAATTACTTTTCAGTTTCCAAACTTGGGTCTTCGGATTGAAAAATGATGTACAAATTCCTTTTAGTTGCATTTCCTGTGTGTGCATTTTTTTAAAAAAAAATCACTTTCACTAACATTGATTTAAAGTTGCTGTGGTTTATGAATCTTTTGGTTTTATTTTAGTGGCATATCTGTATCATTTAAACATTTCTGGGTAACACAGGAAGCAAGAATACTGGATCGTGGTTACCAATCTGCTACATGATTGAGTACCTTTATAGGTATCTTTGATTACGCCATGTATTCCCAGCCAGATTTGTTACCTTGCTCCAAGATAGCAATATCAATAGCATTTAGACTTATATACCGCTTTACAGCACTCTCTGATAGGTTTACAGAGTCAGCACATTGCCCCCAACAATCTGGGTCCTCATTTTACTGACCTCAGAAGGATGGAAGGCTGAGTCAACCTTGAGCCAATCTGGATCGAATTCCAGGCTGTGGGCAGAGCCTGCAATACTGCACTCTAACCAATTCACCACCATAGCTCTCAAAGATCCTCACAGATTTTTTGCTAAAACAGAGATTATGGGATTTATTCATCTTTCAGGAAATATATTCTGAATATATTTATTCATCTTTCAGGAAATATATTCTGAATATATACTGAAGGCAGGATAAGAAGCAATGGATGGAAACTAACCAAGGAGAGAAGCAACCTAGAACTAAGGAGAAATTTCCTGACAGTTAGAACAATTAACCAGTGGAACAACCTGCCTCCAGAAACGGTGAATGCTCCAACACTGGAAGTTTTTAAGAAGAGACTGGACAGCCATTTGTCTGAAATGGTATAGGGTTTCCTGCCTGAGCAGGGGATTGGACTAGATGACCTCCAAGGTCCCTTCCAACTCTGTTATTCTGTTATGTCTGGGAGGGGGAAACAATTGCACATATCTATCCCTTTGGCCTTAATGGGGCAGAATGTCCTTCAGTACAACCGACACTGAATACAAAGAGTTGTGCATAATCACTTGGAGAAAAGTATTCCCAGAATTAGGGGGAGCACTCTGCAGGTGTAACAAATAATAGAATTATTGGAAGGAAACTGGGAAAATAGACATGGAGAGCTACAGTTCTGGCTGTTTTTACCAAATAATGAAAGAACTGTTGCAATATAAGCCCCGCCCCTTTTGTACATGCAGGTGATGTCATGATGCATCTACAGAAGGGGCGGGGCTTGCAGCAGTGTGATGCACTATCATCAGATGGACTGGTTTGACCCATGCTCATTGAACAGAGAGCAAGGGATGAGATTCTTATGAAAAATAACACTTGATGGGCTGCTGTAGAAGACCTTTTTAGAAGTTTCTCTCACCGTTTTTCTATCCCCATAAACTGACAATTTGCTTTTTCCAAATAAAATTAAAGCAACGCACATGTTTATATATATACTGTAATAGAAATAGCCATCCATCCATTGAAAAATACAGAAATTAAGTTTTATTCTTAAAAAAACACAGAGCATCCATTTTCACATTGTGGGCGAGGGTGTTTTTGTTTTTAAACCTTTTATTTTAAAGTAACAATTCTTCAACACCTATTTAGAAAAGGGGCTGTAAGTGGGATGGGAAGAAAAGATTTTTGGCAGTAATATAAAATACGAGCTTTTTTAAAAACAATGGTGTAAAAGGTAAACAAAGACAAATTATTACAATGATATAAAAATACAACTGGGTCATCCACTCTTATAAAAAATGACTTTGGAATTGCATTTGGCAGTTTCACACACACACATACACACACACACACACGTGTCACATCATTCTAAAAAAAAATATCACAGAACAATGCAAAGAAGTTTATAAATTATGGTTGCAAGGGTCATCAAATCCTTTGCCTGTGTCTCCAAAACTCTCTTTCTTCTGTGTCTGTCCATATCAGGGTGACTAATGAGGTATATAGGACATTAACACTTTCGGACATACGCATGATAGAAGAAAGTGCATTTTCAGAGACCACCCACAGGAATGGGTTGAATCCATGATTTTTATCCTCCTCCCCTACCGAAAAAAGGCACAATCACATTTTTATTTTATTTTTTGTGGTTTTTTTCTTTTGCTTTGGCATGCTTCGTTAATGTTCAATTCCAAGCAGCAATAATCCTTTTCCCTTAGCGATGTCAAATTCAGTGCCACCAACTCTGAAAAGGTTTATTTTCATGTCCCTTGGGGGGGGGGGGAAACTTTGCTAAGGGCAGCAAAAATGAAACAACAACAACAACAATAAAATGTCCATGCTGGTGAAATCACACATCAAGCACCATATCGTATTGTTGTTCCTTCTTCCGCCGGCCACATTTAGTGATAAGAGCTAAATATAAAGTCAAAAGCATTACCCAGTAGCAGGCGTAAAGTATTGTGCCAATGATCAGCACTGTCTGTTTTGATTCAGAAAATGGCTTTCTAGATTCCTTGTATATGGTGAAAATAACCCCGCCTAGAAGGATTGTAAACCAAACGGACACGGGGATGAGTCCTATGAAATTGACCACAATAGTTTTTCGGCCGGATGTGCCCCATCCTGCCTTGTTTATGGTGGCTATTGCAAACATCTTGGCTGGAAGTAAACTTGACATGTACAACACTGAGTAAAGGGACATAAACACCATAACGATGTTCCCTCTAAGGCAGCTCGCAAAGGAAGACTTGATGAGGCCAACAAGTTGAACAGTCAACAAGAAGAGAAGGATGTTCCACAGTTTCCCCCGGTAAAAAAGTTGTATAACAGTGGCAATGAGAAAAAACGGAAAGAACCCTGTGATGACTGCCTCGTAGGTCATCCACAAGTGATGCTTGTGGAACCACATGGCGTTGTACAGCCATTCACGGAAATAGGACTTACTCCAACGGGTCTGCTGGTTCAACCATCTGAGATATTCAATGGGCGTTTCCGTAAGGCACTTTGATCGAGCGGTGTACTTTGTCGCATAGCCCAGGCTCAGGACTCTGTTGGTGAGATGTCGATCATCTCCAAAGCTACACTGAGATCCCATGAATTCTTGATTATACCAATCTTCCACGAATTCATGGAGTAAGGAGTTTCTGTACATCCCTAAGGGTCCACTGATACACTGTACACAGCCAAAGTAGGACTGGCACGCTCGTTCAATATTAAATGCCATCCAGTACCTGACACTGCTGAGAAAGGAGATCCATGAATCGTACTTGTTCAAAATCTGCAAGAGAAGGTTAAAAATTAGTTCCTGAGATAAAGACAACAAGGATATCCTTGACATAAAACTGTCAATGTTTTTTTAATGTTGTAATATGGAAGGTTCCCTATTTATTGTTTACATCCACCAGCTCTTATATGCGTAAGAATAACCTCTGCACAATAACATTTCTCAAGATCTTAGGATGTCCCAAAAATTGTTATTGCTTTTGCTGCTCTAGTAGTAAATTAAGCCAAGAGTTTCAAAGACCCAATATTTTAGTTTGGATAAATTTCTTTGCTTTGCTTTACTTTTTGTCATTATTCTGACTGAGAGAGTTCAAATCCAATCTTCAGTAATTCATCAGACCAATAACCACTGTCTTAGTATTTAATATGTATTCGACAGATTTATATGTCACCTTTTTCTGATGGACAGGTAGTCCTTGGTTTATGATCATAATGGAGCCTGCCCACTAGTTCTAATCTCATAAAACCAGCTGGGGGTCATTGGGCCAGTCACTCTGACATAGGAAAGAGGCCTGGAAAAACCAGTTCTGAAATCTTGTGAAGTAAACTGCAGAGACTTGTCCAAGCAGTCATGAAAAGTCAAGACATACATGAAAGCACCCAAAAAACAAAAATTAAAGTCAGAACAATTACTATATTCACCTGTACATCTCCTCCAACACCACCAACCATCGGATCTTCTTCTAAAACCTTCACCATTTCCACCGAAGACGCTGGATCGAGCATCGTGTCTGAATCGCATACCTATGCATAAAAGAAAAAGAAAAAATTAAGAAAGAGACCAGGGTAGGTTTGTTGAAAAATAGAACTATAAACAATTACATAGTTAAATAATAATGCTTGCCTGTTGTTGATATTTTTTTCATTGGATTTCCCGAGAAATCTCATAATGCTTAAATCCAATACTGTGACTTAGCAATTGTTTAGCAATGAATTGGAAATGCAGAATAGGTATACCACAATGTAAAATGTACCAGAGTGCCTTTAGAATATTGGCCAAAGAGACTTATGAAATTGATGGTAAATTTGAAGAAACAAATTTCTGCAGGGTGCTTGCTTTATAAGGAGAATATAGTCTGCTATCCCATCCCCCTGAAAGTTCAGTTGGTTTTTTTGCACTTAATTTGGATCTCTAAAAACCCACCCAATGGAAATTATATTGCTTGTTCTTTGCAAGCAATGTTAAACACAAAGTAGTGGGCATATCACTTCAATGAGCTATAATTCATTACAGATAGTCACAACTGAGACCAAAATTTTTGTTGCTAAGAGAGATAATTGTTAAGTGAGTTTTGCCCCATTTTTTGCCACCATTATTAAGTGAATCATTGCAGTTGTGAAGATAGTGGACAGGACAAGAAGCAATGGATGGAAACTAATCAAGGAGAGAAGCAACCTAGAACTAAGGAGGAATTTCCTGACAGTGAAAACAATTAATCATTGGAACAACTTGCCTCCAGAAGTTGTGGGTGCTTCATCACTGGAGGCTTTTAAGAAGAGACTGGACAGCCATTTGTCTGAAATGGTATAGGGTTTCCTGCTTGAGCAGAGGGTTGGACTATATGACAGTTCCCTTCCAACTCTGTTACTCTATTATTCTGTTATTATTCTTTCCCATTGACTTTGCTTGTCAGAAGGACACAAAAGGTGTTCACATGACCTGAGACACTGCAAGTTATAAATATGAACCAGTTGCCAAGCATCTGAATTTTGATCACATGACCATGGGGATGCTGCAATGGTTGTAAGTATGAAAAATGATCGCAAGTGCCGTTGTAACTTTGAAAGATCACTAAATGGATGACTGTATGTTAAGGTCTCATCATCATCCTTGTCATTTTAGCCATTATCCATCTACTGCAGGATGAAGGTCTCTTCTGCATGTTTTCCAACCAATATAGTCCTGAGCTTTGTTTTGCCAATTGGGCCCACAATACTTGCTGATGTTGTCGATCCATTTTGTTGGACGCTTTTTATCAAGTGGGATCCATTCTATGACTGCCTGGGTCCACCTGCCATCAGTTCTTCTTGCGAGGTGACCATCCCATTTCCATTTCAATTCTTTTACTCTCTTGATGATATTGTATACTTTTGTTTGTTCTCTAATCCATGTGCAAATCTTTCTATCTTGGCTTGTAATGCCGAGTATGCATCTTTCCATGGCTCTTTGGACCACTCCTAGCTTTTGTATTGATTGTGAGGTTAGTGTCCACGTTTCACTGGCATATGTTAAAGCAGGTAGCATACACCGATCAAAAACTTTTCCCTTCAGGCATAGGGGGAGTTTGTTCTTGAAAATTATGCTTAGCCTGGCAAATGCCTGCCAATCACATTTAACACTTCATTCAATTTCCTTTATTGTATCACCTTCCACTGAGATCCGTTGGCCAAAGTATATGTAGTGGTTCTTCTCTAGAGTGAATTTTTCTTTCTTTCTTTGGTGAATAAAGATTATCTTATCTTGTCTTGTCTTATCTTATCGTCTTATCTTATCTCATCCTATATCTTATATAGAACAGGATAAAGAAACTCAAATTGGTGGGTGCTTTGCACTGTTCCTGATCTTGAGAGAGAGAGAGAGAAAGAGAGAGAGAGAGAAAGAGAGAGAAAGAGAGAGAGAGAGAGAGAGAGAGAGAGAGAGAGAGAGAGAGAGAGAGAGAGAGAGAGAGAGAGAGAGAGAGAGGATTGCATTTGGTGCCCCAGTTCAAATGTTTCCCACTGTCCTAAGGGAGAATGAATGATGACTGAACTTACAGATGCTTCAAAAAAAATTGGCAGAGGATCTGGGAAGAAATGTGATAGCCCTTTTTGCTCACAGAAGGTTTAGCTATTTATGTGAAATATATACCTTGGATTCCACCATCCAGCTCTCTTTGAACTCGCAATTCATGGGGCTCCACACTTCTAAACATTAATAAAAGTCTGTTTCACTCTTATGTTTAGAGTGCATGTTATTTTATTTCCTGATTATATGGTCATGTTTCCAATGGACTGGGAAGGGGTTATATTTTTATACTTCTTAAAATGTGAAATAGATAGCTCTTTTGAGCACGGTTGTTGTGAATACAACTAGTATTTGTGTTGTATATACAGCACACTTTGCATCGCTTGGTTTTAAAAAAAGATTTAGTGGCTATGTGAAATTTGGTTTATTTTTAATCTTGCTGGAGGTATGTGTGTGTTAAAGTGCTATGTAAACCCAACCTCTCTGGCTGGTTTATGGTTTACAGTACTGTGTAAACTGAGAGAATGGGTTAATTCAGTAAGCAAGCAGGTTTGTGAACACATTCTCTGAACTGTTGCAATTTTGACTTTATTCCATGGTTTTCTGGAGGATCTATGCGCATATCAGTATAGTGTAAATGGGATTACTCTTATCTCTTCTATGTCCAGCCCTTGAATTGCACAAAACACTTTTGAATTTAAAGTTTTGAATTCAATTCTGAGCTTAAAATCAAAACAGTTGCTTCAGATTCAGGAAGGATTAACTTGAGCATTTTGGTTGAACATCAGAGGGCCTGTTTCAAGCTCAAGAATTTTCTTGCACCCCTTAACAATACCTCATCTCTTCTATAGATCTGAGGCATCCCTGACAATCATCTACTTCATGTGCTGCTTCCAGCATACTCAACAGACTCCATTGGTGTTCAAATTTATAAAGGAGGAATTTCATACAAAAAGGGACATTTCAAAAATCAAGGCAGAATAAAGAAAAGGGAGAAAAATATTCTTAATTTCAGAGCAAGCCAGACCTTCAATATTTTGAGAGAATCCATTGAGGAACTGAAGGCAACTTAAGGCAACTTAAAATAATTAAAAGAATATGCAGAATATTGGACATGCTAATTAAATCAGTATGATTAAACTCAAAATTAAAATCAGTTGTTAAAATCAGCCTTCTTCCTTTGGAAGAACATTGGATAAACTTTCAATACACAAATGAAGGTGCTCAAAAGTTTCAGATGTTGAAAAAAAATGAGAGAATATAATGTTTTCAAGCCAAGCAAACACTGCTTCTACTTTCCTAATAGGGCCTCAATGCCTGTGATTCATCATGATCAAATCATTAAAATTAGATGAAACCTAGTGACTCATGGGGAGAAAACATCACATGTAAAATAATAAAATAAAATTGAAATTATATCTGAATTCTAAATTATGGAGTTACTGCCAAATTTCAAGTTGGTGTGACCTAATAGTAAGAACAGTTTAAAATTAGAGATAATGGTTAAGAAAGGTGGAGGTCCATCCTTCTCCTGGATGTTCTGCTGCCATCTCTCTGGGCTGCTTTAATTTGGATTTCTGCATTACAAAGGGGCTTGAATGATCTCTAAAATTCTGTCATTTCATTTCTGTATTTATTAATGGCCAGATGTGGCTATAACTCAACTCAATGTTTTGCTTCAACCCACTTTCTTCTGGATTTCTAGTACCTGTCCTCCCTGACTAACCCAATAATCTTGCTTCCCATGGCCAGGGTGTTGAGTGTGAGCAGCTGAAATCCCCACTCATTTTGCTGCTCTCCTCTTCATCCCTTGCAGAAGAATCATCTAGATGAGCAACTGTGTTTTTCTTGGACACTAACAATGGGTCCATGGCTTTCAGGATGATGAGTACCCAGTTTTCTCTCTTTTGCTGCCCCATAACACCTCTGCTGGCAGTGACCACCTCATTTTGCCCAGCAATAGGGCCGGCTTATCAGGGAATTTTATAGCCAGTGTCCAAATGGAGTCAGAGACCCTGATATGGACTTGTAGTTTTATATAAATAAATATATTTTATAACTATATACACATGAAACTAGATAGTCAGGCAAACAGGAGTATCATCAGGTAAATCAACACAGCAGGAATATCATGAGGTAAAAGCACACAGAGGAAAAAGGCGGGAAACAAGGAAACTCCCCCTTTTCACTGAGCAACCAATCACAGCTCAGATTCCTTCATGCAGTGGCCAGTTCTCTTCAACCAGTTTGCTGTAACTGAGTGTTCTACTCATTGTCCAACCTTTCACGGTTCCCGCTATTAAGTTAAAAATCTTAACGGCTCTTGTGGGTCACCCAAAAAAAAGATAATGCAGAGAATCTGTCCACATCTCTGTACATGTAAGAGGGTATCAAGAATACAAATGCACTGGTGATTAATACAAGTAACTTGCATGAGTGAAATATAGTTTGGGGGATAGGCTTTTCCCCAACATCACCACCCAATTCATTTTTAGGGGGTAATACATGGGTGGAGATGTCTACCAGATATAGCCCAGCTGACAGATAATCCCCGCCTAAACCTTGCACTTTTAGAATTGGGGAGTTGGCCTGGTCTAATTCATTTTTAAGCGAACAGTATCAACCAAGGCTTTAAAGACAAAGCTTTTGCCTTGAGTGAGGTAATGCAGCTGTGGAGGCTGAAGCCCAAGAACTTGGCTGAAGGACTAGTCTTGTTTGTATTTCTAAGCTTCCCCCCACCTTCCTGATCCAACCCGCTTTCCCTCCCTGCTTCTTAAAAAGTTTTAATAGGACTACAAACTTTCCATTTTCATAGACGCTGCCAAACCTTTGAGATTCTCTTTTGAGACGTAAGACCATATGTTCACATAAGAGGGCCTCTGAGATGCTCACAGAATGAACTAAGCCTTCAGTTCCTAGCTGGGGTTGTTATCTTTTTTTTTAAAAAAAAGAAATGTGCTTGATGATTTTTTTTTCTTGGAAAAAAAAGACAATAGAAAAAAACTTTTAAAGGAAGACAGAGAGAGAAATGTAGTCTTAATATTAGATAACATTGGCCTGGAATCTTAGGTGTTTTATCAGCCAGATTTAATAACTTATCTTGGATCAAAGCTCATCTGCCGGTTTGATCTAGTAGTTAAGGCACCAGCCTAGAAATCAGGAGAGGGTGAGTTCTAGTCCCACCTTAGGCCTGAAAGCTAGCTAGGTGACTTTGGACAAATCACCAGAAGACTGTGAGTTCTAGTCCTGCCTTAGTCATGAAAGCCAACTGGATGACTTTGGACCAGTTACTCTCTCAGCCCAACCAACCCACACAGGATTGTTATTGTGTGGAAAATAAGGGGAAGTAGTATTAGATATGTTTACCAGCTTCAGTTACATATCAAAATAATAAAGGTGGGGTATAAATAAATGTAAATAAATAAAATATATAAACTATCCTCTGTTGCTCTGTGGTGTATCTGAACTTCCACTTGTGATAGCAGACCAAAGGTATGAGGGAAATCAAATATCAGAAAAAAACTTTGCTAACTCAGCCTAAAGTCCCACCCATTCAAACTTGTATTTCCACAGTGGCCAATCAGATGTTTTCTGAGAAGCCAAAAAGTGAGCAATGAGCATAATGACTTCCTCCTGCTTGTGTTCTCAGCAGTAAATATTGAGAAGTAAACTTCTATGCAAACAGAAGAAATGGTAATTCCAGGCAAAGTAGTAATTACAAAAGCAAACTGGAATCTTGACATACTAAGACTCTTGATGTAGGTTCTTTTCTCCCACCTCCTATAACAATATCGAGGGTATTTTTCTTAAAAATGACTCCTAATATTACATATAATGTCTAATGATGGTGATTTCAGTCTAAAAAAAAATAGGATCCAAATTTATAAATGTGGTCAGGTTGTTATTCAGGTAGTCCTCAACTTACAATTGTAATTGAATCTGCCTATCATGGTCATAAAATGGGTCAGTCATATGACCAACTTTTTTTGCAGCAGTTGTTAATTGGATCAGCATGATTGCTAAGAGAACTGATGGTTTGTTATGGGTGCGGTTTTACCAAAAATTGGAAATAAGTGTTGGTTTTTGGCAAAACTGTTATAAAATGCAGTCACATTTCCGTGGGATACAACGAACAACCATGAACGCAGCCATGTTACTAAATGCCGGAAGTTTGGTTGTGTGGCTGAGGGAAGAGGTAAATGTTGGAACTTTGAATCCAGGTCATAATTAATCCCAAGATAGGTCTACTGTAAATCAAAGATTATCTGTAGGCAGGTTGTTTGATAGGCATATTTTTCACTATGTTGACTACATACTACTTGTAGTTGGGAATAGTTTCACTATGTTAACAGTATACTACCTATGGTAAAATCCTGTTCTTTCTTCTTAATAGTTTTTTATCTTTAAACTGACCAGCCAGCAGAAGGCAGCCTCAAACTAAATACTGCATCTGTATAGACCACAATTATTGTGAAGTATTTAAGACCT
>NW_015388209.1:12402-29702 GCF_001527695.2 Protobothrops mucrosquamatus | reverse complement strand
ACCTCATGGCCACATTCGGGTCCCCCTAAATATTGGTGCAATCCTCAAGAATCCTCAAACATTAAATTGGCATATTTAGTCTGAAGAGGAAAATTATTAAGCCCACAGCTAGAAAATAATCATATTGTCTCTGATGAGTTGTAATTCAGTGCCACTGCATTGCAGTTGAAATGAAATCAAATTTAGTTTTGCTCTGCCTACCTCTACTACATGCCCCCACTACACCAAATAATACTTAGGAACCAAGTGCAATGTTTACTGCAGAAAAATACCTGCACACCTGGTTTAGTAAGTTAACCATTTGGGGTTGAATTCCTACAATGCTAAGCAATAGGAGTCCCTGCGGATTTTACTCCGCTAGTCATTGTCAACTATATGGGATGGTACTCATCTCTGTTTCAAGGCCACTGAGCCAGCATTGTCTGAAGACACTTCCATGGTCATGAAGCCAGCATGATGTCATGGAGCACTGTTACCTTCCCACTGAAGTGGTACCTATTCACCTTTGCATGCTTTCGAATTGCTAAATTGGAAGGAGCTGGGGCAAAGACAGAAGCTCACTCCATCATGTGGCACTCAGATCTCGAATTTGGGTTGCCAGCTTTCCAGGCAACAAGCCACAGTGTCTTAACCACTGATCCATAAGCAATAAAGCATCATTAATAAACTGCTCTGGCTGACTTTGCACTGCATGTTACGTTAGCACCCATATTATAACAACCCATATTATAGCCTAGTTGAATTGGGTGAACTCAACTGATAAGGCCCATGGAAAAGGAGAGAGTACTCTGCTTTTTCTGCTGATAGAATACAGGTAGTCCTCGACTTACAACAGTTCATTTAGTGACCGTGCAAAGTTACAACATCCCTGAAAAAAATGACTTATGACTGTTTTTCACCCTTCCAACCGTTGCAGCATGCCCATGGTCATGTGATTAAAATTTGGATGCTTGGCAACTGGTTCATATTTATGACGGTTGCAGTGTCCTGGGATGATGTGGTCATCTTTTGAGACCATCCGACAAGCAAAGTCAGTGAGGAAGCCAGATTCACTTAACAACTGTGTTACTAACATGATAGCTGCAGTGATTCACTTAACAACCGTGACAAGAAACATTGTAAAATGGGGCAAAACTCACTTAACAAATATCTCACTTAGCAGCATAAATTCTGGGCTCAACTGTGTTGTAAGTCGAGGACTTACCTGTACTTAGCTGCTGGCTGTAGCAGAGGTTAGTGATACGCAGCCATGTTTGACAATATTTAAGCTTTAAGAACAACCAAGGAATCATCTTTGCAATATGGCTATCAACACAAACATATGGTTAGGGTAGAAGTTCTTTAGATGAAAAACCCACTGAAACAAACCAGAGTTTGTTCACAGTGCCCCAGACTCTGTTGAGGTCTATGCCAACTTAGCAATGGAAGGCAGTCAAATCCAGGCAACTACAGGCAGAAACACTTCCCTGACCAGAGTTCATTGCATGCTGTCTAGAACAGGGAATAATACAGCTTGTGAGACAGCTGGTTGAGTTGTGTCCCTTTCTGCTACCCAAAAAAAGTTCTTCAGGGAAGCTACTGGGGCTATGTGGAATCAGATGCCCCAGGGTCTCTTTCTAGATCAATTAATTATCATCACAGAACTTGATGGCAAGTTTTCACCCTCCCCGTCTGAGCCCTCATCACTGTCATTATGTACCATCTGATCACCTTAACTATTTCAAAAGTCCAGCTTTTTCAACGGCTCTGCTGTTTTCCAATGGAGAGAGAAAAAGAGGCACGTTGTTTGCATAAGGGGCAGGATGGGTTGGGTTGCAAGCAGCTCAAAATATACAAGACTGGCTTTCTTGGGACGCCTGTTTTATTTGGCACGGAAGGAGAATGTTTTAGACCTACCTGTACATAATCCACGCTTCTGCCCAGTGCTTTGAAGGCTGTGTACATGACTTCTCTTTTTCCACCCCATTTTTGCATGATGCAGACACTCTTGTTGGACAGGACCAGCTGAGTGACGTGTTGCATGCTTTCTCTATGGGACTCTTCCGTCTCGTTGGGACCTCTCTGATGAAAGTTATTCCTCCAGATGTAAGTGGCAGATTTATCCCTGCCCATGATTTCACTAAAAATGTCCATCATGTAAACATCATCTTCAGAATTCCCATCGATTACCATAATCAACTTAATTCCAGGGTAGGTGAGCCTCTTCACGGAAAGTAAACATTTCTTTAAGTAGTCCGGGTCTTCTTGATAGGCAGCAATGCAAAGGGCAACAGTTTTGTTCAGCTTGATTGGCGTCTCGAGAGATCGGCGCATTTTACGGTGCTCGAGAAAGGCAAATAAGCTTTGGATGATAAGGTGGGATGCCAAAATAGCACCATAAAGTCCAAAGGAGAAATAATAGTTGTCTGTTTGGATAAACTGGTAGCCCACAATATAAGCAGCTGAAATTCCAAGCAGAAGAGATACTCCAAATAGGGTCGTTCCAAGAATTCTCAAGATGCATATAAACCTCTCACAATGCATCTGTAAAAACCAAAAAGAGAGTTATAATTTCTGCTCTTAGAAGCACTAAGCGAGTTACTTAGTAAAACAACTGAGGGATCAGTTTACCGCTTTGCAGTTTAGGATGGAAAGAGTTGACCTGAAGACCAAGGATCTAAGAATACTCCTTAGAGTATTTATTAAAAGGAGGCTTAATGTTACAAGTATTCCAATGAGGAGTCTGCTTACAAGTCACACACACAGACACACACACACACACACATGCAATTTAGGGTGCTAAAGCTCTTCCATACTTCCTCCTACTTTTTAGTTACAAAGATTAGGAAACTTGCCTCTTTTGTGAGACATTCCTTGTTTTGTTCCAAAGGTTCTTTTTTAAGAGGCAACTGGATTTTATTTGTTTTTTTCTTGAAGAACTGAAGAAGCTTCTTTGGATGAGAACCAAAACGTCTTCAAGGAAACACAAAAAAAATCCAGTTGTCTCTTGAAAAAGCACCTTTGGGACAACCATGACCTGGATGACTGAGAATCTCGATAACAATAACAATAATAGGGTCGGAAGGGACTTTTGAGGTCTTCTAGTCCAACCCCTTGCTCAGCAGGAAACCCTATACATTTCAGACAAACAGCTGTCTAGTCTCTTCTTAAAAACCTCCAGTGTTGGAGCATTCACAGCTTCTGGAGGCAGATTGTCTCCATAGACGTTCCTTGTTTTAATAACCATCACTGTGAAAACTTACTTTCACAAGAGAAGAAAAATAACTAATTCTAGACCACATTTGTTTTGGGCCACCAAAGGCTCTGGGCAGTTATAATAAAGCATCTCACCTCTCCATTATGAGGGAAGACCCTTCAGAAGGTGGAGAGAAACAGTCTGCATCAGGATGAAGTGGATGGAGAGACCACTGACCAGAAACTCAAGGAAAGCAAAAAAACCCACAATTTTGATATGGAACAAGAAAAGAGAGGTGTAGGTAGCTATGAAAATGGACAGGGGTGTGTGTTGAGGATGCTATTATGATTCCTGTTCTTAATGGGCTTACTTTGTGCTGGAGTAGGCAGGATATGAGGATGACTCCCAGGTCATGTGAGGTGCAGTTTGCTGGACAATTGAAACCATTGGCCACACTCAAGAAAATCAAAACACTGGCTCTGCTTATTTTCTTATAAGAAAGTAATTAACATTGCACAAACGGGAAATCCAAAGTAACAGTAATAAAATAAAACAAGATTTTAAAAATCCCAAGGATTACTTTAATTGATTTATATGAAGTCCTGCTTCTATAAATGGTATTATGGCCTATTCCGCTCCTTGTTTATTTCCCCACAGTGGTGACTTCTAAGTTAGGACAATCTGATGCCCTCCAGATGTTTTTGGACCATTACTCTTAGCATCTCATGAACTAATAATCAGGGATGGTGGGAATTTTGACTGAAGTATCTGGACGCACTGTGTGTGTGTGTGTGTGTGTGTGTCTTTCATTGATCCAGAAGTTCCTTTGGTGCCAAAGGGAAATCATCTCCATAACATTTCCTATCAATTCACCTTCAATTCAGGGAAAGAGACTTGCTTAGAAATTGCTTTCAAAGATGGAGAATTTCAAAGAAATCCTCATGGGCACAATTTGGCATTCATGAACTTATTCATCAGTGGGGTGGCCTGAAAACTATTCAGTCATCCTTCTAGTGGTCTGAAGGCTCTTTGGCTTTCGATGCTTCAGTTAAATCTTAAGGGAAGGCAACGTACGGGAAATTGTTCCATTCAGCTTTTTCACATCAGAAAATGAGGACAACAAGGGAAATTTCAAAGTACTGGATCATCTTGAAACAGAAAACTAATACCAGCAGTATCATCTTCTGCCATATTCCACAATAAAATATGTTCAAAAACTGAGAAGTTGAAAAGAAAAATATATATATCAAAGAACCATTAAAATACAGTAATAAAAGGAGAGCTTTTTGCAAGGAAAGGTCATTTCAGAAACTGAACACAACATTGATTTGTTTAAGTGAACTAATTGTTGGAAATGCAACCATTTTTATAAGGAATCTATCCTGGTTAAAAATGCAAATCTAGTTATTAGCACAGTACCATACAGGAAGTCCTTAACTTACAACCATTCATTTACTGACCACTCAACGTTACTTGACCACTCAATGTTACAACAGTGCTGAAACAAGTGACTTATGACCGGTCATCACACATGATCATCACAGCATCTTCTCGGTCACACAATAATGATTTGGGCAGTTGGCAATCATCACACATTTATGACAGTTGCAGTGTCTGGCAGTCATGTGATTGTCATTTGTGACCTTCCCAGCCAGCTTCCAAGAAGCAGTTAATAGAAAAGCTGGCAGGAAAGTCACAAGTTGCAGTGACATGATAATCTCACTTAACAACCCCAGTTAATCATATATAATGACCACAGCAAAAAAGGCCGCAAAATCAGATGTTGCCATGTGATGCCTCACTTGATGACCACAAAGTTTAACAATCAAGGATAGGTCTATGACAACTCACCATAGCCAACTCGCCATGATCAACTCACCACGGCCAACTTGCCATAATGGCCAACTTGCTGTGGCCAGCTCACTGTGGGACAACTTGCTGCAGGACAAGAATTACATTAATATCAAAGAAATCGTGGAATAGAATCATTAAAGAAAGAATGCCAAAGGAGGGACCAAAATGAAATGTGAATGACAAAAATTAATTTTTTTAAAAAATTATTTTAAATCAGTGGTTCTCAACCTTTTTAATGCCGCGACCCCCAACCAGTCGTAAGTCGAGGACTAAACCGGTCGTAAGTCGAGGACTAAACCGGTCGTAAGTCGAGGATTAAACCGGTCGTAAGTCGAGGACTAAACTGGTCGTAAGTCGAGGACTACCCAACCGGTCGTAAGTCGAGGACTTTCCCTGCCCGGGAGCACCGCACATGCGTGGTTCCGCCCCCTGCACCAGCTGAGGCGTAGCTGGCAAGCGGCAGAGACGGAGCAGGCCGACCACCAGCTGGCCCAGCTCAAGGGAGGTAAGGCACCCGCTGGAAAAGGGAAAAAAAAATGGCGGACAGCCTTGCTTGGCGACCCCCGTGAAATGGTCGATCGACCCCAAATGGGGTCGCGACCCATAGGTTGAGAACCGCTGTTTTAAATAATTAAATTAAATTGTTGAATTGTCCCGCAGTGAATTGTCCCATGGTGAGTTGGCTGCAGTGAGTTGTCCCACTTCGGTCAAGGACTACCTGTAGTGACTAATTCCAATTGATGGTGTCTCTTTTTCTTCCCTTTCCATGCTCAATAGTTGACAACATGACAACTCAGATTAAAAGTACATAAAATAGTGTATCTTCCTTTAAATATACCAGTGGCCCAAACATGCATGAAGAAAGATGGGAATTTAGGTCAAATAGGATTTCAAAAGCAAATACTCCAGATGACTCAATATTTCTCAAAGGCATATGTACAGAATTCCTGAAAAGGGGGAGAGGGAAGGTATTTCTAAACATCTAAATGCTTCAGAGCACATGGAAAAGCAAACTTAGTAGCACCAGTCTCCAACTCTTTAAAGCACCCACATCTTCTCTGGGAATCCCATAATGGCCCTCAGTAGCTGCCACAGGGGCCTGGGAAAACACTGAGCTATTTTAAAGAGCTCCAAACAGGTTGATTACATGCCAACAGGCTGGTGTTAGTTTTCAACAATATAGATAGATTTTCTCCAGGAACATGGTCCCCAAACTAGCCTTCAGATTTTGCACCAGTGAATCCATCACTGCTGTAACTATGTCCATCCACTTGCAGCTGACCATCTCTTTTTCTCTTTCCTTTCCCAAAATTATAGACTTCTCCAGAGAGCTAGGTTGTTGTTGGGGTTTTTTTTTGCATAATATGCCCAAAATATCATAATTTGAGCATCGCCATTTGTGCCCTGAGTGAGAACTTTGGATTTGATCCAAAATACTTTTTGGAATAGAATCCAAAACACCTCACTCATTCCTTGGCTATATAAAACTTGGTATACAAAGCAACTTTCTTCGTTATGTTACTCCATGCTGCTTGTACTATTATTAGATGGTCTTAAAACAGCAACAACAAAAAAAGAAACAAGATTAGGACTGTCTATGTATAGTGCGAGCCCTTACAACACTTGAAACAGAATCAGGCAGGCTACAAAATCTGTAATGGTCAACTCTACGCAACACATGACCTAACCAA
Organism: Protobothrops mucrosquamatus; assembly: GCF_001527695.2. NCBI lineage: Eukaryota > Metazoa > Chordata > Lepidosauria > Squamata > Viperidae > Protobothrops > Protobothrops mucrosquamatus. The sequence continues at coordinate 22,982 of NW_015388209.1, read as the reverse complement.
AATGCAAAACCTAACAAGCAGTGAGATGCAATGAGTAACATAATGAATGAAACAAGACCTAGTAGTGAATCGAATGCACAGTTACTCCAAAATAAACCCCATTAATGCAGTTGGCAGTGTACTTACTGATAAGTAAGATTGCACAAAGCTGAACATAAATTCAGCAGATCTCACTTCTAAGTTAACATGCAGAAGTTCGGGTGGCACCTTGAAGAAATATTTCAAAGTTTTACTTATAACCACACTGCTGCTTTAATGAGAAACCACAAGAAAAAGAAATACCTTTCATGTCTTAATTATAGTTTAACTTCTTTAATAGGTCAGGATTAACAATTCCTGCTGGATGAAGTGCAAGATATTTTTTTATCACCATTCTTTCTTCTTCTTCTAATATTTCTCTTCTCTGAACACTAAAATGTGAAGATGGAATCTGAGATGATTTATCCATAGAATTTGAATTTGATTTATCCCTAGCTTCATTCAGAATATATTGAGGAGAAACCCTTAGTAATATTGCCAAGATTGGATTAAAGATAACTTAAAATTTCCAGTAGACATTCTTACATTCTATGTTTACATACAGATTCATCATATGTGTAAACATAGCTTTTTTAAGTCCCAGCCTCATTTTCTTGGAGCTATAAAAACTCGCAGATCAATTGCTGTGCATCACAACAAAAGTTACCTGCAACAGAACATAGTAGTTTTAAAGTACTTAATACCTGCTGGGTTTTTCCCCCCCAAGAAGACTAGTGACAATATGTAGCAAACCACCAAGAATAAACTCATCGTGAACATTAAGACATCCTAATGAAATCTGTGCAAGTTGATGAAGTTCCACACAATAGTCTTGAGTCACTGGTTTGACAAATCAGGATGAAAGTCAAAATGCATTATATGGTTTCAAAAGGAAAGCCTCTTTTATGCATAATGTTTACTTTATGTTGGAAAACATGCATCTCTGCTAGCAATTATTTAAGAAGCATTTCAATATGTGTACTTATGTAAGCATTAGGATTTGATTCAGATTAGAGTTGCGTTACATTGCTATTGAGTTTTCAGCCAAAGTTTTCCCAGGCCAAAGGAAATTGTATGATGGGAATGGCTTAAGAGGAAACTAAAAGTATATTTTTTCATGGGATCTTTGGTCCAAAAACTATTTCCCACAAGATGAAAAAAGCATATGGACATGCACATTCAAAATGTTTGATCACTCACTAATAATATTTCTTGATCCAGGAGGCAAAGCACTATTGCTACATCCCCCCCCCAGTTATTTGCTGGGGTATTTTTCATTCAGAATCTGTTGAGGAAATATATTTAGCAATATTGCCTAGAATAGATGGTCTAAAGGTAACTTTGATTGTGCTCTCTGAGCTGGGTGATTTTTCTGCAGACATTTCATTACCAATCTAGGTAACATCAGCAGTGCTAGCCAGAAAACCACCCAGCTCAGAGAGTACCAAGGACCCCACAATCAAAGTTACCTTTAGACCATCTATTCTAGGCAATGTTGCTAAATATATATTCTCAACAGTTCAACTCTGAGGTGTAATCCATCTGGTCCTGGTGATTTGAACTTGTCTAGGCTGGATAGGTGCTCATATACCGTTTTCTTGCCTATCTTAACTTGCATTTCTATTCTGTTTTTTATGGCACTATTTTTGGTAGTTTGGTCTGTTTTTTCCCTTTTTGTAAAGACAGATGCAAAAAACGAGTTAAATAGTTCTGCTTTCTCCCTGTTGCTTGTCACCTTCTTGCCACTTTCCCCCACTAATGGACCAATCATTTCCTTCACTTTTTTCTTGTTTTTTACATGTTGAAAGAAGCTTTTTCTGTTATTTTTGACTTTGGTCTCAAGCCTTAGTTCATTTTGAGCCTTAGCTTTCCTCACTTCATCTTTGCAGACTCGGGCTATTTGCTGATATTCTGACTTAGTTATGTGCCCCTCTTTCCACTTTCTATACTTGTCCTTTTTATCTTTCAATTTATCAGATAGTTCTTTGTGCAGCCATGCTGGTTTCTTTTGAGAGCTGTTATTTTTCCTCTTTGTTGGTATTGTGAGCTACAAGTACTCTTTTCTATCAGTAACTTAAATTGCCTTTAAGTTATTACGAAAGGTTGGCCATTATTTTTGCTTCCCACAGTACATTTCTAAAACATAACTCTTTATAGTAAGTCCTCAACTTGCGACAACTGAGCCCAACATTTCTGTTGCTAAGCAAGATAGCTAAGTGATTTTTGCCCCATTTCATTATCTTTCTTGCCACAGTTGTTAAGTGAATCTGGCTTCCCATTGACTTTGTTTCAAACAATTCATCCCAACTGCTCTGGAGAAATAATGAATCAACAGGAGAAAGTGAAAATCAAGAGGGATTTTCTATTATATTAATTTCAAACATGAAGAGTGATTGCATCATGTCTTTCTTTAGTTCTCACACCTATCAGCCAAGAAATCCAGCCAATTAATATTGAATAGGAACTAGGCTTCAATCATTACCCAAAGGGACCATGTGGATAAATTCCCTGGCATTCTCAGCTTTAAATATCAAAGTAATTATTCTTTCATCCGGATTGCACTCTATAATCTTTTTTTTTTCTCCAAATGACCTAAACTTTGAATTTGAATTGATGCGCTTGAAGTTTCAATATGGAAGCGTTCTGATGCAATAGCTTGGAATTGCGAGATTGACGGGTGTTCCATGTAGATAGAAGAACAAGTGCTGCAAAATTTAAAAGTAGGATACGGGAGCCCAGCTGTCTTTGCTTGTATGTGATCATATATAATCCTTGTAATATTACGAATAGTTCTAAAATGCATCTGTTGCGCTGGATGCCGGAGACACTTGAGTTTGGATGATACCTCCTGCCTCCCTGAGGGACATTCTTTTGAAGTTTTCCCCTCTTTGAAAGGCTGTTTGATCCAAGTCCAGTTTAAAGATAAAAAAAACTTAAGCTAATGGATTCTTTAAGCAAACTGAGTAGGTCAGTTTTTCCCCATTCTGGTAATATGTACTTTGATGGTACTTTCATTTTATTGTGTTAGGAATGCTTATTTCTAATTGTTTTAATGTTTTTGTGCTCTCAGCTTCCAAACAAGATGGATGGCAAATAAATGTAATAATTAATAAATAAATATACCGAATCATTGTAATTCTTTGAATTTGGACGGTTGTAATTATTTCCAACCATGGATGTTAATCAGCTCAACCAAGTCTGTTTCATCTTTTGTCCTCTTTTGTTGAGATCCATGACCTCTTGAACGCTATCCAATACTTGAGCTATTCTAATATTAAATCTAGATATTGGATGAGTACAGGTAGTCCTCAACTTATGACCACAATTGAGCCCAAAATTTCTCTTGCTGAGCTGGACATTTCTCAAATGAGTTTTGGCCCATTTTACGACCTTTCTTGCCACAGTTAAGTGATCCACGGTTGTTAAGTTGTTAAGTTAGTTAAGTTGTTAAGTTAGTTAAGTTGTTAAGTTAGTAACACGGTTGTGAATCTGGCTTCCCCGTCACAAAAGGGGATCACGTAACCCCGGGACACTGCAACCGTCATAAATATGACCCAGTTGCCAAGCATCCAAATTTTGATTAGGTGACCATGGGGATGCTCCAACGGTCCTAGGTAAACTTTTTTCCAGTGCCATTGCAACTTTGAATGGTCACTAAATGAATCGTTGTAAGTTGAGGACTACCTGCTGTACTCTAATTCAGTTTGTGCAGAAACTGAAAAACCAGACTCCTTCAATTCAATGAAACTTAATTCTCCAACCTCTCAGTTGGGTATCATGACCTTCATAAAAGTAATATATTCACGCACCTAAGATAAAGATGGAACTATTTCACATGAGAAACAACCCAGAATATTACCTTAAAAAACTGTAGAGAGACTGATCTTGAGTCTCTTTTTTCCTCTCCTGTTACATTATTCATATTTTCCTTGCATTTTTCACTCTCTATGTATATATATATACTGTATATATGCTGATAATATTCACCGCACCATCTGCTGGCCACATCTGATTTTAGAGTTACGCCCTCTGACTTCATATAAACTGGAGGATCATCTCTTTGAAAGGTTGGGAAAAATAGCTGCTACTTAATTACAGCCATACAATCTTCAACATCAGCTGCTCACAATCCATGTGAAACTGGCAGCCAGAAGGGAGAAAATTCTCCTTTTTAATTAAAAGACCTGTTTGCAAAGGAAAAGGATCATCCTGAGGATTGCAGACTCAGGAATTATAAAGGGAAGGAAGGAGAGCTTAAGAGTAGAGTTTAGAAGGAGATGCAAGGTTTCATAGGCTTCATATGATAGAGCTAGTTTTGTATAGTGGTTAAAGCGCTGAACTAGAACTTGTGATAGAGATCTTGAGTTCTAGTCCTCTCTTAGGCGTGAGAAGCAGCTGGGCGACTTTAAATCTATCACTCTGGCTCAGCCCAATCCATCTCACAGGGCTGTTTTAAATGGGGAACATAGGAGGAAGAAGCATTAGGTATGCTGCCTTGAATGATACAAAATGAAGGTAGAATATCCATCTGTGGAGTCGTTGATGCTCTCTGAGCTTGGTTGTTTGCTTGCAGATGTTTCATTACCCAACTAGGTAACATCATCAGTGCTAGTAAGTATGGGTTTTGTTCCCTGTTTATCTGGATGTTAATCTCTGCTTGTCTGGGTGTTGGTTGCTGGAGAGGATGTGCTCTGATCTTTGTGTTTCCTTCTTAACTTTTTTATTGCCTCTTTTGAATAGTGTGAAAATGTGGCTTATTTCTGTGTTTCTGTGACTACAGACAAATAAGCAAAAGACATACCCTAATAAAGGAACTTACCAAGGGGGAAATCACACCCCAGCCCACACTGGCAAGACAAGCTACTGTATATAAACAAAGGGCAAACCCCACATCCATGCACCCTAATGATGTTGGTTCTAAAGTTGCTTCTTCTGCATCAGGGCTTGTCACTTGGTTTCCATATACCTGGATTGTCCATTTCTATCCATAATGCCAACATAATGAAATATGCATGGTGACATTATAGGACCCTTTGATACTTGCATCGTGCCATCACAGGCAAGTGGGTACTTTTAGCTATTATTTTTAGTATTTAAATTGTGGTTTAATTGTAGACTGTGTGAATTGCATTATTGTGAAGTAATTTTTGAATACTGATTTATATGGTGTTTAATATTGGTGTTTTATATGGCGTTTTATATTTATAGTAGACTGTGTGGATTGCATTATTGTGAAGTAATTTTTGAATACTAATTTATATTGGAAATTAAATGTATTATATTGGAAATTCTGGAAGCCACCTAGAATCTGGCAAGTTTCAGGTAGTAGGTAAATTGCATAAATTAATAAGGAAACATGTTTGTCTGTGACATCACCACACTCATTTCTTCATCTTTAGGTACTGATAAAGGGGAATATTTGTAGTTCAGGGTTAAAATGATGGGTCCTTGGTGAGCTTGGTTGTTTTCTTGCAAACTTTAACCATCCTAGACCAATCCAATCCAAAAAATGCTAGGGAATTCCTAGAAGCCTGGCACTCTGAAGAATTGGAGATCAATAAACACATTGATATAAACAACATCTAGACAGTGCGCAGAAAGAGACAACAAGCAAAAAATGGAACAAAAAAGATCAACGCACCTCCCCACCAGCAATCAACACCCAGATAAGCATAGCTTAACACCAAGATTAACATTAACAATCAAGAAGTAAACAATACCCCAATCAAATAACTGCCAAACAAGGTAACAGTAAATAGCCCAACCCAGAGATGTCAAACTCGCCATGTCACATGATGTTGCATGACGTATCGTGACTTTTTTCCCCTTTGCTGGAGCTGGGATGGGCACGGCTTCCACGTGATGCATCTGGTCCGTGGGCTGGCAGTTTGACACCCTTGGCCCAACCAAAGAACCTCCAAGACCACTCCCACCTACACTGACAGAATATAAACTGAGAGCAAACCCCACGTCCACTAGCACTGATGATGTTACCTAATTTAGGTAATTAAATGTCTGCAGTAATATAACCAAGCTCAGAGAGCACCAAGGATCCCTCATCTCTAGATGCCAGATGATAAGATGTCAATTGACTTTGTTGCCCTCAGGATTGAAGTACAGGGCTAAAAATGAGAAAATAGTTTGCCTTATTTCCATATTCAGATGATGAAACATCACCTGGCAATGAAATATCTGTAGAAAATAGCCAAGCTCAGAGCACACCAGGAACCCAACAGTTCAGCCCTGAGCTGCATATACTAATAATGTTTTGTTTTCATATCTGGAAGCTAGACAGTTTCAAAATACCATTTGCTTGACTTGCAAAAACTCCTAATGACTGCATTTTGAAACCAGTCCAAACAGTAAGTCCGGTGAAATGACATGTGACAAAAAAAGTAGCAGGTTCAAATCTTGTTCCCCTCAATTTAGTATAAATTAGCCTTATCCTCTTTACAGTCTATAAAATGAAAACAGAAGTAGTATAGTCTGGAGATCTCTAAAGAAGACTCTGAGGCTGGGAAAGGTGGAGGGAAAGAGAAAGAAGAGGGCAACTGGCAGCAAGATGGATGGACTTAGTTAGTTTAGCCATGTTAGAGACAGATCTTCATGAAGATAATCTGCCTATATGGTTGCTAAGAGTCAACAATGACCTAATCAATCAACCAGTCAATCAAATCATTTGTAGTAATCCATATCCAATTTGCGTGTGTGAATATGACATCTAAGACACAATGCCATAGATTTAATTTGAATGTCACCCAGGACGGTGCAATACTTGGTCAATGGAGTATATTTGCACATTCAGGATGCTTCATCAATTACTGAGGAATCAGGCAAGGTGCTCACATCTGTGAATCAAAGTAAAACAAACATGGAGATGTCTAGATACAGGTACCACATTGTTTTAATTTCTAGAATTCTATCTGAAATGCTTTATTGCTACCACCTTCTGCTCTTCCGTTCATGTAGGAAAAGACATTATTGGAGAAAGAATTTGCTCTTTAGGTATATCAAATATCCCAGAGAATATATCAGTACACAAGAGGAAGATAATGGCAGCACTTCTCAGCTCAATGCCAGTATAATCTAGCTGCCCTTGCACACCCAGGTTGATGGCCAGATGGAATTGCACACTCATGTTAATATTTGAAAGAGGTTGCGCATTCACACTAAAGGCAGGAAAAGGTTACCAAGTGCCTCCACCAGGAAAAGAAAACTGGAGAAGGCAGCTCTATAGGTAGTCCTCGTCTTACAACCTGTCACTTAGCAACGAACCCCCCCCCACTTATGACTCAGTTTTGAAGTTATGATGTTGTTCCCCTATGGTCATGTGACCACGTTTTGGAGCACTCAGCAACTGGCCTGCATTTATGACTATTTGCAGCAACCTACAGACACATAACAATGATTTACGATGGTTTTGCCAGAAACCTGGCATTTACATCTGGTTTCAGGCAAAACCCAGCCCATCGGAACAATAGATTCATTTAATGACCATAATGTTTGCTTAACTAGCACAGCAAAGTGCAAAAAAGAGGTTGTAAAAAGCAGGTATGGTCAAGTGGTGACTGTTTTATAACTGTCACGATTTATGACTGTAATTGCCAGATTTAATTGTGGTGGTAAATTGAAGATACCTCTACTGCAGAGAATGGTCATGGTATGTGATCAATGAGGTCCTTCCTTTAATAATTCTATTGATGGTTCACAGCCCAGGAATAGGGTTTCCTTTGGACAGTGAACATTCATTTGGGAGCCACTGAATCCAGGCCTGGCCTCCCGTGTCCACAATGGGACTGATTAGGGTAAATGTGGAGCTGACAGATGGCATGTTCCTCCTATTGTAGCCCACGGGAAGGAAAACTCGGATGGACTTCATTATGACGTCTGGCAGCAATTCAAAGGAAGCAGAGAACCTGCCCTGTGGCATTTTCCTGTGCTATGATGGGAGAGACCCAAATTTAAGTCATCACTCAAATGTTGAAACCCACTTGGTGGCTTTAGGCCAGACACTCACTTTCAGCCTGTCTCACCAACAAATTGTAGCAGGGAGTTGTGTGTACAGTCTTAAGAGTGAGCGGCGGTAGCCAAACAAGCTGATACAATCCTTGGTTGTATAAACAGAATCAAAATCACTTGAAGTATTAGTATCGCTTTATGAAACCTTAATAAGACCACACCTGGAATGGTGCATCCAGTTTTGGTCAACAAATTACAAAAAAGATGTTGAGACTTTGGAAAAAATGCAGAGAAAAGCAATTAGGATGTTTAAAGGCCTGGAGACTAAAACATATGAAGGAGGTTTGCAGGAATTGGATATAGCTACTCCGGACAAAAAAGGACTAGGCAGTATTCCAATATTTGAGGGGCTGCCACAAAGAAGAAGGGGTCAACTTATTTTCCAAAGCACCAGAAGGCAAGACAAGAAACAGTGGATGAAAACTAATCAAAGGAGAAAAGCAACCTGGAATTAAGGAGAAACTTCCTAACAGTGAGGACAATTAATCAGTGGAATAGCTTGCCTTCAGATGTTGTGGGTGCTTCATCACTGGAGGTTTTTAAGAAGAGACTGGACACCACCTATCTAAAACTATATAGGGTCTTCTGAAGGGGGTTGGACTAGAAGGCCTCCAAGGTCCCTCACAGCTCTATTTTGATTGATTGAACCTTGTAAAATAAATCTGTTTCTAGACAATGAATTTGTAAAATCAATCCATCAAGTATGACTCACACTAAATGCATACTATCCTTAATTGGGAACTAAGACAGTATTTAATAATAATAATAATAATAATAATAATAATAATAATAATAATAATAATAATAATAATAATAATAATAATAATAATAATAATAATAATAATAATAATAATAATAAAGTTGGAAGGGACCTTGGAGGTCATCGAGTCCAACCCCCTGCTCAGGCAGGAACCCTACACCATTTCAGACAAATGGCTGTCCAGTCTTCAGACAAATGGCTTCCAGTGTTGGAGCATTCACTGCTTCTGGAGGCAGGTTGTTCCATTGGTTAATTGTTCTAACTGTCAGGAAGTTTCTCCTTAGTTCTAAGTTGCTTCTCTCCTTGATCAGTTTCCACCCGTTGCTTCTCATCCTGCCTTCAGGTGCTTTGGAGAATAGCTTGACTCCCTTTTCTTTGTGGCAGCCCCTGAGATATTAGAAGACTGCTATCATGTCCCCCCTCGTCCTTCTCTTCGTTAAACTAGACATACCCAATTCCAGCAACCGTTCCTTAGATGTTTTAGCCTCCAGTCCCCTAATCATCTTTGTTGCTCTTCTCTGTACTCTTTCTAGAGTCCTCTTGTCTTGTTTTTCCTAAAGGTGGAACTCTTCTTCATACCAGTAAGCAGATTCAAATCTCATCCATCTACCAGTTGGAAGATGTGCCATGGACCAATACTAGATAAGAAACAATCCACCCTCCCTTTACTGCAAATAAATAAACTAACATTTAAAAAAACAACAACACCCATTTTCCCACTCTTCCTTGTTTTGCCTTCCTTCCCCTTAGATGCAAAGATGTTGGTTTATTTAGTCTTGCAAAGCTCCTGACACATTGATGGTACAAAGTAAAAAAGCAACAATAACAAAAAAAAGGTTGAAGGTGAATTGAAAGGTTATTTGTTTTGAGCCAAATGGCCGTGTGAAAAAGACCCAGGGCATCCCTGATTAAGCCCACTGTTTCAAATGACTCCAATCAATCTGACAGATGTAATTTTGGCTGCCTTGAACACAGGGAAAACTTTGTCATTGACTTAAAACAAAGCACAATCATCATCTTTTTTTCTTTTTTTTTAACTTCAGTGCTTTTTAATAAAGCGACCAAACTGCTGGGACATGGTAGCTCAGCTTTTTTTCATGAAGAATACAAAGGGTTGGGATCTGATAATTATCCACCGAGAGTAAACCTTTCTAATTATGTGAACATTCAACTTGTGGTTTGCAGCTTTTAGTCATCCGGTAGCAATCTGGTGCCTTCCAGAGATGGAGGTTTAAAACCCTTAAAAGATCCGTCCTATTGGCTTGGCTATTTCAGGACATAATAAAACAATTCCAATTCTCAGCCACTTTTTTTTTATATCAGGTTGTTATTTATAGGATCAGCTGGTGGCTACATCTGACTGCCCTTGGAGGAGGAAGTAGGATCAGGTTAGACGAGAAAGTTGAAAAATACATTAGAAGACAGTCACAAATCTCTTCCAAGCCACTGCTAAGAAAATTGCATGGTTTGCATCCATTAGTCACCAATTGCTGGGTTTGATTTAAGGGCATTTTAGATAATTTTTTTCTAAGAAAAAAAAAGGCACAATACAGATACTCCTCAACTTACAACCATTTGCTTAGTGACTGTTCAAAATTACAACAGCCCTGAAAAAAAGTGATGTATGGCCATTGCAGCATTCCCACGATCATGTAATCAAAATTCGGGCTCTTGGTAATTGGCATCTATTTACAACAGTTGGCATTCCAGGGTCACGTATCACCGTTTTTGACCTTCCCAGCCAGCTTCCAACAAGCAATGGATAAAGCCGGATTCACTTCAT
>NW_015388209.1:4778-12058 GCF_001527695.2 Protobothrops mucrosquamatus | reverse complement strand
GACTGTTCAAAATTACAACAGCCCTGAAAAAAAGTGATGTATGGCCATTGCAGCATTCCCACGATCATGTAATCAAAATTCGGGCTCTTGGTAATTGGCATCTATTTACAACAGTTGGCATTCCAGGGTCACGTATCACCGTTTTTGACCTTCCCAGCCAGCTTCCAACAAGCAATGGATAAAGCCGGATTCACTTCATGACCAGGTGATCACTGCAGTGATCTGTTTAACAACTGTGGCTAAAAAGCTCATAAAATCCCGACTCACTTAAAAACCGTCTTGCTTAGCAATAAAAATTCTGGTCCCAATTCTGGTCTTAAATCAAGGACTACCTATATACACAATTGCTTACCTACAGTAATTTTTGAAAGCACCCCTGCCTACGTGAATTTGATTTCATTGTATTCTCTGAACTCATTTGATCAAGTACCAACATCCTAAAGCAGGGGGTCCCCAAACTTGGCAACTTTAAGACTTGTGGACTTCGACTCCCAGAATTCCCCAGCCAGCCTGACTGGCTGAGGAATTCTGGGAATCGAAGTCCATAAGTCTTAAAGTTGCCGAGTTTGGGGACCTGTCCTAAAGAAAAAGGCAGTCCACAGCTCTATCAACTTTACATTTCACTCTCTAAAAGTTGCTTTTTCTTAGTTGTAGCAACCTCCTCATTTTCCAGTCATCTCCATTCTGAGTTCAGACTTTTTAACTCAACCTCCTACAAAGCACACAGTGTTCAAAAGTAGTCTGGCATGTATGGAAAAGATTCTCCGGTTGTCGAAAGTATACACTCAATCCCCAGATTCCAAATTAAGATCCCTAAGAAGTTCTAGGAGAGGAGATAGATGGGAAAATAAGAAAACATAAAAGAAGGTACAGTAAATAGAAACCGTTTCTCTCCACATAACCATTTTGGACTATCCTCTAAACGCTTTTTTACACACTTAACTGGTCCCAGAATAGTGGATAATTTCAATTTCAGTTGATTGTTCACTGTCAGTTACAGACTGATCTGTAACTACCAAAGTGTAAGGATTACTTATGAGATCTCGAAATTTATGGATAAATAATCTCCGGGGTTAAACTTGTAGAAGTTAGAAGGCCACATGGATGACAGGAAAGTACGACAATGTTTTTACACTTGGAACAAGACCAAAAGTTTTTTTGTGTGCTCTTGCAATCTTGGTCACTTCTTAATCCTGAAATTTTGGTACAACTGTTTATTTACATTGTTCTTCCTACTCCAATCCCAGCTCTCTTTTAGTTAGAAGTTTAGGCTAGTTCAGTGATGGCGAACCTTTTAGAGACCAAGTGCCCAAACTGCAACCCAAAACCCACTTATGCATCGTCGAGTGCCGGGTGGGTGTGGCCCATTGGCTGGGTGTGGCCAATTGGGTGGGTGTGGCCAATTGGGTGAGCGTGGCTGGGGTGGTAATGGCAGACTGGGTGGGACTAAAAAGTTCAATCAATCAATTTCAACTTTGCAAGATCTTTTTTTTTCCTGCGAGAAGTTGAAATTGACTGATTGAAACTTTTTTTTTTTTTTTGCACACGGCAGCGGAGGCCTAAAGCAAAAAGGTTTTATAAAACCCAGCTGAAGGCCCAGGACTGGGGTGACAGCACGAGTGCCCACAGAGAGGGCTCCAAGTGCCACCTCTGGCACCCGTGCCATAGGTTCGCCACCACTGGGCTAGTTAACTAAGTCTTTTCCAACTTCTGATACATCCCAGGCCTGGCTCAGGAATTCTGGGAGTTGAAGTCCACAGGTGGTAATGGGACCATTGTTCCCCACACCTGGCCCCGACTGAGGTCCTGGCTGTATTGTATTGTATTGATTGTATTGCATTGATTGTATTGTATTGTATTGTATTGTATCCCAAAAATGCTATTTCAAAAGGCAGCTGGACTTCCTTGGATTTTGAAAACATTTTGCTTCTCATCTAAGAAGCTTCTTCTTCTTGGATGAGAAGTGAAATGTTTTCAAAGGAAAAAACCAAGAAAGTCCAGTTGCCTTTTGGAAAAAGCACTTTTGGGACAACCATGACCTAGATGACTGAGAATCTCCATAGACAAGTTATGAATCCTTTTTCTCCATATTCCTGAATCTTAATAGCAGGCTTCCTTTCATGCACACTGCTATAAATCTGGACTAAGGGAATTCATGTGTCCACTGAACATGCTATGCCAAAATAAGCCATTTTATAGCTCATTATGATCATCTGGTTAAGGTAATGGATGGGGAAATCCAGCCTTTTATCATATATTGGGTGTTGCATTGTTACCACTCATATTCCTCCTCATTTCATCTCCAAACCTGCAGAAATTCTGCTTCAATATTCATGTGCACTGCTACTGACAAGGTGACCTCTAGATTCACTGGGCAATAACCCCCAGGTGACCCAACCAGCATGGGCTTTAATATTGTACAGGCACAACTGAGCCCAACATTTCTGTTGCTAAGTGAGAACAGTTGTTAAGTGTGTTTTGCCCCATTTTGCGACTTTTCTTGCCACAGTTGTTAAGTGAATCACTGTAGTTGTTAAGTTAGTAACCTCATTGTTAAGTGAATTTGGCTTCCCAATTGAGTTGGCTTGTCAGAAGGTCGCAAAAGGTGACCACATGACACTGGGACACGGCAACTGTCATAAATATGAGTGATTTGCCAAGCGTCTGAGTTTTGATCACATGACTGTGGGGAATACTACAATGGTCAGGTGAAAAAGGGTATAAGTCACTTTTTTCAGTATTATTGTAACTTTGACTGGTCACTAATGAACTATTTTAAGTCAAGGATTATCTGTAGTGCCAAGATATATGGAAGGCACCAAGTTGAGGAAGGGAGCAGGAATGAAAACAAATTAGTTTTGCAGTAGTGGCGAATATCTGTGGTTTGCGGGGTAGGGCAGCGGTCTCCAACCTTTTGGGCACCAGGGACCGGTTCCATGGAGAGTGGTTTTTCCACAGACCGGAGGGGGCCTGGTTTCGTGTGCTGCCTGCATCCTGCAAATGGGGCTTCACTTGTTTGCACAGCCCAGTTTCTGGCATGCTATGGACGGGTGCCAGTCTATGGACCAGAGGTTGGGGACCCCAGGTGTAGGGTGAGGGTACATTCTCTGAGCTTGTGGGCTGTTTTCCAAACATTTTGTTACCAGGCTAGGTAACATCTTCAGCAGAGCTTAGGCACTGTCAGTGTTCTTCTATTTATAAGGGCTTCAGGTGTGGGTGTGTCAAGTGAGGGTCTTGTGATGGGTCAGGTGTGAGTCATCAGTGAGTCTTGTGATAGGTCTCAAGTCAGGGTCACTGGGAGGTGAAATTAGTTTCCCAACTAAACAATATTCACGAAGCAATTTCCAAATCAGTTCTGCTATGAAGATTATCGTGTCAAGCTGTCCAAGATATAATCTGGAAGACAGCTAAATTGCAACGGAAGGCAAGCAGATTGACACAGCCAAATACCGTGCAAGATTGCAGCCCTGGGGGCAAAGCTGACTTTTCATCCCTGAGGTTGTAATGGGATTTGCACTGATTGCAAACTGATACACAGAAGGTGATAGGATCTGCCAGCCCAGAGAACATGGTGGTTGCTACTGCCCCAGCTTCTGCCTACCACTGTTCCAGGCCCCAAATGAATAAGACTTCAAAGGGGAAGGGGGTATGGCTGGAGCAGTTCCCACCTCTGGACAAAAGCTGCAAAAACCATCCAATATCCTATTCATGAGTCTGATTGAAAAAATAGTCTAATAACTATTTTAGTGCCTTTCAGATGTGCTGGATTGCAGTTCCTGTAAGTCCTAGAGCACACTGTATGCTGTATCTCTCCTTGGTAAGTTTCCATCCATATTTATTAATTCCATATTTATTCCATATCAATTAACAGAGAATAAAGCAAAATATTTTAACATTGAAGATACTGAAGGATAGTTTTGAACAATGGACCTAGAAGTTAACCTGAAGAGTATCTGCCTCTGTCTTTGTGTTTCAAAGATGTTATGAAAGAGGAACAAGTTTTATCAGACAATAGTGTGTTACTTTTCTATTTTTTATTTACTGCCCTATTTTTTTGATTTGTATCTTTTTCAATATAACTTTTAATAAAATTACTATATAGAGAAAGGATCCCATCCTTAATGATATTTCACAATTCTGCCCAACCTCCTGACCTCCCTCTTCCATATATGGATCATGTCAGCATTGCAAGATGCAATCTGAGTTGGTCACCGGGACCAAAGGTTTCGTCTTTCAAGCTTTCGGACTCACGCTGAAGCCCATCCTTCTCTCTCACCAGAATGTGTGCTTTGGGATATTCTATGTGTAGCATTTGAGTGGTGCCTTCCTATTGGTTGATTGGTATGTTGATGGCCAGTGATTGGCTGTTGTTTCCTTGTGCTGCCAAGTCCTCAGCTCCTAAATACCTGATAAGCTGGTGGTAAATCAGCACTCCTGTTGACTGACTTTTCCCAGGCTTCAATCATTTCCCTGGCTGTCTTTGTACTTGCTCAGCCAACAATCTTAGTAGCTGCAAAACTGAATGCATGTCATTCATTGCAATGTGAGACTACCAATGTCATGTCAGCATTTTACATGATATACTAAATGACAAATTAGGTAACCATATTTTAAGTTAATAACATATTTTATAGCATTTTACATGATATACTAAATGACAAATTAGGTAACCATATTTTAAGTTAATAACATATTTTATAGATTATGGTTTGTTGTGTCATCCACAACCAGAACATATGGTTAATCTGTGGCTAAGATAACGTTGGGCAAGTACGTTGTGTGATCTCTGAATTTGTTGGTCTTGCTCATAGGAACTATCAACCTACTCTGAAGATCAATGTAATGAATTCCAGATATGTGAATCTATGCACATAGCCACACAATCCCCCTTTTTCCCATTACAAATATTAGCTGACTGCTATTAAGTGGAATCCGGATTTCTTGGAAGCAGGCGAAGATTATGATTGCTATATATATATATACTATATTTTTTGGGGGGGCAATAGCAGAACTAAATCTAATTCTGTAGCACAGATGATTTGCGGTATTCATTCATTCTGAACATAAAATAGCTGTCAGCATTCCTCGCCTTTTAGTTTAACAGCCAATGCAGAAGAAACTGAACAGCTATGTTACATCTGTAGGGCTTTCCTGCTGGAACTCTGCTACTTCATCTCCAACTCATTTATCACTTCCAGATTTTACATGCTATGATCTTCACTGCAGGGCTCAGTTGGGAAAGGCATCAGTTCTCTGTTTGAAGTGCAAATTAAAGAAGATGCAAGCTCAGCTTTTAGGAATGGCAAACTATCTATAATAATAATAATGACAGGAGTGGACAGAATCTCAACTCATCAGTTAACAAAAAAAAATGTGTTACTTGGAACAGAGTGTGTATTACAATATATTTCAGCTATCCTAGATCATTGGGAAGAATGATCTATTCAGAAGTGCTAAATCCTGTGACAACCATTTGATAGATTGTGCGCAATTAGGAACCATCCTCATCCTTGTACTAACATCAAGCAAACCAAGGCGTATTGTCAAACCAATTTAGTCTGGTTCTTGTGGACCAGTTTTAAATCTTTTCAACTTCTTGATGGTGGTGATTGTTAAGCATAATCAGAATAGAGCTGGAAGGGACCTTGGAGGTCTTCTAGTCCAACCCCCTGCTCAAGCAGGAGACTCTATACAATTTGAGACAAGTGGCTGTCCAGTCTCTTCTTAAAAACCTCCAGTGATGAAGCACCTACAACTTCTGAAGGCAAGCCGTTCCACTGGTTAAGTGTTCTCACTGTTGGGAAGTTTCTCCTTAATTCCAGGTTGCTTCTCTTCTTAATTAGTTTCCATCCATTGTTACTTATTTTGCCTTCTGGTGCTTTGGAAAATAAATTGATCCCCTTTTCTTTGTGGCAGCCTCTCAAATACTGGAATACTGCTAATTTCCAAGCAAAGGACAGAGCTAATTTCCAAGCAAGGAATAGACAGGAATAGACAGGTTGATGAGAAGGAAGCTCTATGGCTGAGGAATTCTGGGAGTTGAAGTCCACAAGTCATAAAAGGGCCAAGTTTGAAGACCCCTGCTCTATGGTCTCCGGCAACAGATTCCATCTGCCTGTACCTCCACTTCTACAGCTATTGTCCAAACTGGTGGACAGGCTGCATCAGATCAGGGAAAAAAAACTTCCTCCTTTTCTAGTTCTTCTACAGTAGGGGTGTCAAACTCCTGCCCACAGGCCGGTTTCATCATACTGGAGCTGCGCCCACCCCATTGCCGGCAACGGCGAAAAAGCTCCAATACGTTGCGCGACGTCACGTGACGTCGCAAGTTTGACATGTCTGTCCTACAGTATGGTAGTCCATTGGGCCATTAAGCTGTAGGAGGTGAAACTGTGTGAAACCAGCTGTTGCCTAATTTAGATGACCTCATTGAACAAGCTATACATTCTCTTATTATAGGATGTACCCAGTATGAGTTCTCTTACATAGCTCTGAATCAATTAAGCATTCCTCAACTTGGTATCTCCCAAATATACTGGGACTCTTGTTCGCAGAATATCTAGCCAGAAGTGATTGCACAATTCTGGAAAACCCAACACCTTTTCAGGATTCTTGCTTGAGAAAAACTGGATCAAAGGACCTCACCTCTGAACCAGCTCTCTCCCTATTTATCTTTCTCATATGCCTTTTAGCCAAATAAGCTTGGGATGCCAAATATGGATGATATCAATTGAGAGTAGAAAGCCAATGATAGTTAGGCCAAACCAAGGAGAATGAAATATTTGTGTTTATTTAAGGCGGTTGTTCTCCTCTCTCAAGAAAATACATGTTTTGAGCAGCGTTGGTAACTTTTGAATGTGTGGACTTCAACTGCCCAGAATTCCCTGGCCAGCATGGGGTGGCCAGTTTGAAGGGAGGCAAACAACCAATGAAAACAGAGAGAATGGTGACGGGGATACAAATATTGGACAGAAATGCTGTAGGAATTTGCAGCAATAAATTTAATAACACCAGTATGGCATGTTGTGCATAGGAGCATAGATCGAATGTTCTATGAGGCTCGATTAGATAATTTTTGTAATTCCTATTACAAGGCAAAGAGGGTAACACTGAATCAAATCGAGGTAATTTTAGTTTAAATAATCAGAAATCAATTGGTGAAGCCACAGTTTGCTAACCATTTAGACCTGAATTTTCTATCTGCCCAATAACTAACTAACTAACTCTCTCTCTCTCTCTCTCTCTCTCTCTCTCTCTCTCTCTCTCTCTCTCTCTCTCTC
>NW_015388209.1:0-2699 GCF_001527695.2 Protobothrops mucrosquamatus | reverse complement strand
GTTCCCACTAAAAAAGCTCTTTTCAAAACTTCTGCTTCTGTCGGGGAACCCCTTCCACATGACCGGAGCCAATCAGGAGAGGGTGCGGCGTTAGGTCATAAAGGGAGGCGGGAAGTTCCATTCAATGAGCTCATCCACGGCATTCCCAGGGTTTTATTTATTATTTATTTACTCTCTCTCTCTCTCTCTCTCTCTCTCTTTCTCTCTCTCTCTCTCTCCCCACGTGGGATCCAACAGGATTTTTTTTTCTTTTCCCTTTTTTTTTTAAAAAAAAAACAACTTTTCGGGACTTTTCAAACGCTTTTTATCCTTTCCTTTCCCTCCTTTCTCCCCAGAAAAGAAAGCGGGAAAGCGTTTTAAGAGCCTGCGTTTTGGCCGCCGCTCAAACAAGGGCAGAACGGGTCCGAGCGATCCCCAAACCGCTATGCACCTCCGGGGGGGACAAACTCCGTGGAAAGCGGGACCCCAGCGCCCTTTTGCCCGCTCCCACGTGCGCTCAGCCACCCACCCAAGCCTTCATCGCGCCGCGTGGCCCGAAGGAAGGGCGCCCCGGCCCAGCTTCTCCGGAGCGGTGGGTGGGACTGGAACAATAAAGTGGCTCCCATCCAGAGGATGCAGATAAGCATCGCGGGCCAGCTCGCCTCTCTTAAGCTGCGCTCTGGTCCGCCCTCCCCCCTGCTCGGGAGGGGGAGGAGAGCGCGGCTACCCGGGCGAGCGGAGCTTCTTCTGAGCGGCTGCCACGTCGGTCTTCGCCTTCCCGGCCTTGCGTCGCTTCCCCTCTCCAAACCCCCCCCCAGGGACACCCCTCCCCTCCCCTCCCCACCGCTCCCGTTGAAGCCGCCGCGTTTCGGCAACGCCGCCGGGACAGCTCCAATCCTACGGCGAATGCGCACGCGGCGCTTGAAGGATCGGAACTGTTTCCACGGATCCCCGAGTTCCAAGCCGAGTCCGGGGCTTTCCGTGGTGCGTGGGGGCGGGCTGTGGTCCAGGACGGCAAAATATACTGCTCACAAAAAGAAAGGGAACGCAAACCCCTTCAGTTCCATGATAAAATGTTCCCTTTGTTTTTTTGGGGGGGAGCAGTATAAATGTGCCCGTCTCCCAGCTGACCCAAGACTCCCTCGACTTTGCTATAAGGGGGGGGGGGAAGCTGGCGACCTACACAGGGGGTTGGCCTTGATGACCTCCAAGGTCCCTTCCAACTATTAATAATAATAATAATAATAATAATAATAATAATAATAATAATAATAATAATAATAATTATTATTATTATTATTATTATTATTTCTTCCTACGGATATCCTCCTGTCTCCTCACCTCTGCAGCCTTTTCACCTCTTCCAAGTTGGAAACGGGTACCCCCCTCCCTCCCTCCCTTTCTCCCCCCAAAAAAAATTCCCATCAGCCACAACGCCCTTCTTCCAGACCCGGACAACGGGAGCGTGCAAATAGTGTCGCGCGCCCGCCGCTCCACGCTGCCTCTCGGCGCAGCCTCGGGAAGCCCCGTTATTAGCCCCGGTGCGCGCTCCCGCGTGCGTCTTTGGAGAAGCGCCGTTGCCCGAATTTGAAAGCAAGCCGAAAGTCCCGGCTGATGGGAGATCTAGCAGGCACCCGGTCCTTCCCACACCCGAGAGCAGAGGCGGGCCAAGAAGACTGCACACAGTCGCTAAGCGCCCTAGCTCGACCGCAGGGCGCCTTTTACGCGCGAATGTGGGCTACGTGTGCAGACGGGAGCGCTCCGGAGGTGCCACCTTTGGACAGAGCCAACCTCTGCCGTACAATCTGCTGCTTGGCCGTTTCTACCGCCCCTCCGGTCGTGCGTTAAGGAGACATCGCAGTTTCTTTCTGAGCATCTGGGATCCGGGCGCCCTGACCCCGCCCATTCCCCATCCCCCATCCCCCCCACCCACCCACCTCATTGGAACGGGGGGGAGAAATGGGGTGGGCGGGGTAGAAATCACGCTTCATGCTTTTACAAGCGACTAAATAGCGGCAGTGTACGTCTGGGCGCTCGGAGGGGAGGGGAGCAGGGATTAACCGCCTTCCGGGAGAGATTGCCTCCTCCTTGGAAGCAGATCCGAGGGTTTTCCAAGCCTCCGAAAAGCGAACCTATACCCGTAACGCAGGAAGAGACACAGCTGCTCCGCTATCAGTGGCGGGTCTGCCCTGCCCTGCCCAATCTCGGGACACTCGCCTTAAGACCGCAGCGGTGGCGTTAGCCAAAACTGGGGGTTGGAGAAATCGGAAGAGGTTCTAGGTATACGCAGACATCTATTAAGGAAGACGGCAGGGTAGAGAAGCGGCGGGCGTTTTTGTGGTCAGGTGCTGCTAAAGGTAGGGCAGCAAGATCCTGGGAGCGCGAACCCCCAGCAAGTCAGCTTTTCTGAGCTCGCGAAGTCTTCTCAAACCTTACACCGGACTTCATCCTTCTCAGATCCCTGCCCTAAGAAGCGGTCGGTGCGCAGTTAAGTCTCGCGTCCGCGCAAATGGAAGGAGTGCAGGTATCCCCATTTAAACAAGGAGTTTGCTAGCTATTCCCAAAAAAAAAAAAAAAAGCAAATCGCTTAACTTTCAAGAGGTCGGTTACCCGGGGGAGCCACCGCAGGTAATTTAGCAGCAGGTCTTGAAATACCGCGCTCCGGTATTCCTCGGGGCAGGGATCTGCTTGCTCCCTTGCCTCGACGGCGCTGATACTCC
>NW_015388208.1:212916-239744 GCF_001527695.2 Protobothrops mucrosquamatus | reverse complement strand
AAAAAGTTTCTCAATCTACTACCTGTTTGATAATCATTAATTGATTACTAAGGATACTTACTTGCTACTGAAAAGTTGTTAAGAGGATATGGTAGATCCACATCTTGCGGCTTCTCCTTATATCCTATGAAGGAGCCATCTGTCTTCAATAAGAAGTATCTTGGCCTCCAATTTTTTATGTATTCCCCTATATAAAAAAATATTATTAATATAAATACTATCTGAACTTCTGCTTGAAGTAGAATTGTCAACTAACCAGAAAAATGATAGTTTCATTCTCTATTTAACTTCAGTTCAGATAAAACAAATAGACTGAATAGGTGAAGCAATGAAGTTGCTTAAATTTTTGTGCTTTTAAGTAAACATGAGCCCCAAACATGATTTACAAATAAAACTAATTTCATGGAAATTATATTATAGTGAAAATTTCTGTGTGTGTGCATGTCCTTGTGTAGTAAGTGTACATTCATAAATTATCAGGCAGGCTGCAAAGCAGCTGTTTTAAGCCATCATGAGATGTGTTATGTCCTCATATCTTAAACCCTGAAAGGCACACTGCCTGCTTCAAAATTCCTATTATTTCCACCTTTCGTTGACATATGTAACTGTTGCAAATTCATTTATAGATCTATTACCATCTTAATACCTAAAAAAACATTAGGCCATTGCATTCTATTGTTATCAATTGTTCTTGCAGTGCTATACATATAAATATGGTACAGGGTTTATAAGATATTGGCATGTAAGAAAGGCAAAGATTTTACCAATTTATACTTAAGTACAGAAAAATAGGCAACCAACCTTAGCTAATCTTTTACTAAGTATGATCAGGCCTGACCACAATCCACATTCCAATGTTTTAGTCTAGGGCTGAGATTTTTCTTTAAAATCTCCCAATGGTTATAGCAAATTATTTCAAAAATACATTTATAAGTATTATATTAATAACTTAAATATTAAAAATATTGTGTTATTATATAATTTATAATAGTAAATCATTTCCATAAAGCTGCCAAAAAGATTTCATGGATGAGCTGGTAGCGGAACTAAACCTAAGACAGTTTTTGGTTGTTGTTGGGGGTTTTTTTTGGGGGGGGGGAAATGAACTAAAACTTGTGCAAGTTTTTTCTTTATAACCAGTGCAACAACAAAAGAATATATTGAAACTCTTTCCTTTTTTCCTCCAAATTGTATTTACAAATCACAAAAAAACACAAAATTTGCAATCCATGAGTCTATTCACTGATAGAGTGGTATCACTGGAAGGATCTGGCTGAATGTTGAGTCTGAAACAAGAATACTTATAGAATTTTGAAAAAAGTATCCTAGAAACCATTACAATCTGATATTTCCTATGTAGATATATGTACATGTGTGTGTTTTTTATCTCTTTGTTTGAATGCTTCTTCTTTTTCTTCCTCCATCTCTTTTCATCTGTTTCATCTCCCACTGCTCATTTGTGGAAGATTTTTCTTCCACTCTTATTCAACATGATTTGTTTTAAAAAAAAGGAAAAATGGAAATGTTGACATTGCTTTGCCACCTACAGTTTTAGATGACACGTATTCAACACACATTGTTCAAACGTGTATGCTTGATTAAACTCACTTAATCAAGGGTACACAGCAACAATTAGGGCTGTGCAGGGATCTGGAGGCAAAGGGTAAAAATGTGATTATATACACAGACACAAATAACCACATATAGACAAGCTAATTTGAATTGAATTTATCAAACAGGATTTTAACATCCCTAAGTTTCTATCCATGTTTCTAATCTAAAAAGTTAATATTCCAACTGAAGATTTTCAGTTACAAATTCATATAGGAAGGAACTACAGGTAGTCCTCATTTAGCAACCACAATTGGAACCTGTAAATTGGTCATTAAGAAAATGGTTGCTAAGTGAAGCTGTGATCTTACTTCACCTTTTCTTTCCTTTATAACCTGTGAAGGATGTAAATGCAAGAACTGGCCATAAAGTTACCTTTTTTATCCCTACTGTAAGTGCAGTTGCTAAATAAGGCAGTTGCTAAATGGGGATTGTCTATAAATGAATCTGCACAAAATAACAGCATGTTCTTATAGATTGATAGTATTGAATCATTTATGATTACACAAAATCATTTATTTAAACTTCCAATCCACTGATACTAATGTCAGGAAATAAAGTTATTGATCAATATGCTTTAAGAATCTATATAATTTACATAAAAACATTTCCCCACCACACTTTTAAAAACTTCCTCTAAAGGATATCCTCAGAAGTACATAATACATACAAACAGAAATGACAAAAGTAAAGAAATATTATGGAATATCAGGAAATATTCATAATAGACATAAATAAATTAAAACAAATTAGAACTGAATCACTCATATCAGTTCAGCTATAATTATTCTTTAATTGAAAGACTACAACTGTATTGTAAATATTTACTTTTAATAATCCACTAAAATACATTTATATCAATTCATAAATACAAATAACTTTATCATACATAAAGTGGAACAATCATAAGAAATATGAAAGTAAATTTCCTCCAAAGACAAATACAGAAGAAGAATACATCATATTAAAATGCAAAATGAATACATCATGATAATGTAATGAAATCATCCTCTGAAACATTAGTAGTAGTTCTGCTTTAGAGGATTATTTTCTTCCTGCTGTGTTAAATATAAAGTAAACATACCCTGTCATTCTTCTTCTTACAGCTAAAGAAGTCTAATTCTGTACATGCACTGGAGAAAATTACTTAATTCAAATAAATACTTCTGGTCAAACAATTTAAAGTTATTATAGAAAAATAATATCAAATAAAATTTATCAGTTAATTTAGGTATAGCAGAGAAAACAGTTACAACTTATTCCTCTTATAAATACTGGGAAATTATTACAGAAAATGGATTTAGGTCAGGGGTCCCCAACCCCGGTCCATGGACCAGTACCGGGCCGCAGCATGCCAGCAACCCGTCCACACAAACAAGCAAAGCCCCATCCGTGGGATGCAGGCAGCACACAAAACCACACACTCTCCGATCCATGGAAAAACCTCTCTCCACAGAACCGGTCCTTGGTGCCCAAAAGGTTGGGGACCTCTGATTTAGGTGATATGGAAGTCAGTCAAAATGTGTAAACTAATATATTTATTTCAGTCACTGGCCATAACAAATTCTAAAGAGCCAATAAAAGCAAAACAAACAGCAAACGATCAAAACACTAGATAGCATTTCCCTAGCCTTAAAGTTTCTTAACATTTTTGTTCTAATGCACATTTACAGTAGATGTACTTATAGTAAAACTGATGAAGAGGACACTCAAGTATAAACAAGGTGAAATCTGCCAGTGTACCAGCTCATGGTACAATGAAAATGAAACAATTTTATTATATAGGATTTGCTATCATCCAACAAAAAATGACATTGTATTTCTGAGATCTTCACATGTATAGTATCAGCAGTGTTTGCATAAAATTGTTATTCGGACCATATAAAAATTATAGTAGAAAACTATATTATCAAAAAAAAATTTCTCTGCTTCCAGGCAAATTTTATGCCAGGGTCAATTATGAATTTTTACTTGTTCAGAAACAAAGCCATGCAACACTCAACAATTGATCAGTGTCATGGTCACCAAATGTCACACACCACCATTAATTTGTCCAAAGGATGGGGAAAGTAGCTGGGGAATTAAACCACTGAGTAAAAGATATTTGCGCCTTTACACTACCAATGGTAAATCACCTGTTTTCTTTGGCATCATTCTTGTTTGCAATAATGGTTCATAATTAATAATGCTTGTAAGACTTCTGCCAAGTCTTAATGTAAAACCAGGAGGTCTGTGATTTCCTATAGAGTCTTAGGTCATGAAAGGCAGACAATTGGAGGCTGAATGAAATTCAGCAGGATCCCACAACTTAATTACCATAAGGTCATTACCTTAATGCAATGTTATCTTGTAGTCCAATCCGCATGTAAATTCAGAATTGCAATAAAATTATTGCCCAGTGTCATCTCAGAGCTGACATAAGATACTGTGATCAATGGTTCCAGAAATGCTACCAGAATGGTACAGAAAGATCAAGGAGATCAAGGAGAACCAACAGAACCAAAATTTCACCAGATGGGTCACTGGGACAATTTTTGGAATTAAATCAGTTATGATAGTCATCTCAGGCTAAAAATCAGCATTTTTATCCCTATCAATAAATGCCAAAATAACTGTAAATTTCATTGAAGCAGACACAACTTTCTTAAATATCATTCCCTTAGGAGTAATGGCTCCCAGATTTTGGTCACATTCTATAAGTTAGCCCATTTGAAGTACCTTGTTCAAAAACTGTTGCTCTATTATGGATTATTTTGCCCAGTTAAAGGTCATCACAATGAATTTTAGTAGTATCCAGATATAATTGTTTAATATTAAATAATTA
The DNA here is from genome assembly GCF_001527695.2 of Protobothrops mucrosquamatus. NCBI lineage: Eukaryota > Metazoa > Chordata > Lepidosauria > Squamata > Viperidae > Protobothrops > Protobothrops mucrosquamatus. The sequence continues at coordinate 235,309 of NW_015388208.1, read as the reverse complement.
TAGGTGAAACCAGTTTGGTTTAGTGGTTAAGGAGCCAGGCTAGAACTAAAGAGACCATAAGTTCTAGTCCTGCCTTAGCAAACTGGGTGACCTTGACTCAGTCATTTTCTATCAGTGCTAGAAAGGAGGCTGTGGCAAACCACTTCTGAGAAAAAAAATTGCCAAAAAAACTGCAGGGACTTGTCCAAGCTATCTCTGAGAATTGACACAAGTGAACAAAATTACAGGTGAGTTTACAAACTATCCTCAATAAGAAAAAAACCAGTGTCTTTTAGCAAAATGTGTGAACTACGTTTATGATATTTCTTCTCAGAAAATATGCATATCATATTCTACATATTAATAGCATTGGCAAGATCTTTAGTAGGCCTAATCAAACTGAACAAAATGAACATATAAGTTTCTAAGTTCTCTAGACTATATCATTACTCAATACAATTTATATATGTTTTTCATATCTATTTATTTTTACTTATTTATTTATTCAATTTATGTAGCCACCCAACTCAACCAAGTAACTCTGGGCAGCTTACAATTCTAAAAAAATAAAAGTAATTAAAACAGTTAAAAACATTAAAACAATAAGAATAACCACAAAATAAATAAGTACAAACAGCAGCTGTGATGATTAACAAACAAAGAGTAAAGCCAAGTAATGGGGCCCTTAACACATTCCAAGCCAACACAGATAGGGACATTCTAATCTATGAGGCAAGGGCTACAGTAGAAAAAGTTCATCTTCTAGTTCCTGTCAGTCAATCCTTTTTGATTGAAGATGGTCCCACAGATAACCCAGTCCCAAGTCATGTAGGGCTTTAAAAGTGACAACCAGCACCTTTATCTTTTGTAGAATTTATCACATTTTAGTAAGTTTTGAAATTTTAAAATTTCTTTAGGCTACCATACAAGGACAAATTATCCATTGTAAAGATCACTTGGAGGTGAGAGATATTTCCAATGCAATCTACCAGATCCCCAGCAGCTAACCACCAGACTGCAAAAACACAAACAAATGGTCAGACAAACTCATTAGTAGCCTCACACTGTAACGAACAGGGACATACATTCAATTTTGCAGTTACTAAGATTGCTGGCGAGCAGATACAAAAACAGCCAAGGAGGTGATTGAAGCCTGGGAAATGGGTCTTTCCTCAGTGAACAGGAGTGCTGATTTACCACCAGTTTACCAAGTACTTAGGAGGCAAGAGTTTAACAGCACAAAAAAACAACAACCAACAACTTAATAGCTAGCCATCAACACTCAAATCAACAACTAAAAAGACACACGCATCCAGGCACCATATAAATAACACACACAGAATAGTCCAAAGTACACATTCTACTAGAGAGATATTCCCTGTGGATGGGCTCCAGCATGAGTCCAAAAGCTTGGAAGACCAAATCTCTGGTCCCAGTGACTGACCCAGATTGGATGCTATAAGTTACTTTTTTCCCAATATGGAACTAAAGTATACCACAGTTCACAGATTCTTCCTTTGGTACTCATAAGTGTTTCTTATGTCCTAATCAATAATATACAAACACATATACACACTGAATAGCTGGACAGCTGTAGCCTTTAGTCAATCATCATTCCCCCAATAACACATTTATAGATGCAGAGGTATTATTTGTAAATAGAGGTTGACCAGCAGCTGGAAATCAATACTCTGGTCTCCAATACAATTCAGTATTGAACAGCAAGCAATTTCCAATACAAGACAGTAAAAAGGGAAAAATGAAAGATATTTGTGATTGCTTGGTAAACAAAGGAAGCTAAAGCATGAGAAAAAAACCTGCAGTGCCAGAACAATCATAAGCGACATAAATTGGGTTGCAGGGCAGTAGAAGCATAAAGAAGGTTCAGAAAATCAAGCAGAAGCATGACAGCAGAACTTCTTATAGTTCAAAAGGGAGCTGAGCACTAGTGAAAAGGGGCAATGTAAGATAGCAAGCAAATCCAGAACAATGCATGAGAAAAGGAAAAGATTTACCCGACTATAAATATTTATTTGAAGTGATTAATGTTTCACTGAGGCATAATGGGTGTCATCCATCTTGAAGAAAGACTGCCTTCTGAAGAGGCTTTCTAGAAAACTGTTGGCCAATCTCCAGTCTTCTGTCTTCAACTAAGGTTTACAGAAGATGCTAGATGAAACAGATTTTCCTGATTTTTTTGAAGTTAGGATTCAAAGCTAGGCATAGGACTTGAATGGGTCCAGTTCAAAGTGCTGGTTATCACCTCTAAGGTCCTGGTATATGAGTACTTTCATAACCATCTATCCTCAGCCAATCCCATGCAATTTTTAAGAGAAAAAGTGCTGAGACCTCCTGCTGCACAGAAGGTAAGCAGAGTGGAAGTTCAATGCCTGTAGGAAGCCAAGGAAATGTCTTTGGGAAAAATACTCAGAAACTTTTACAAAATCAAAAAGTTCAGAAGCATGCCTTATGCCCTGGGAAAGGAGGAGATATTAGGAAGAGACTCAGCCTGGCACCTCTATGGCTTCCTAGAGTATAAGAGAGAGGGAAGAAAAAACACAAAAACAGATTTACCAAATTCTATTAATACAGTACCTCAAATAAATATAGTTCTGGCTTTCTGGTAGAATCTGTTCCCTGATCTGGACAACCTGAAAGATTTGACATTGATGAACCCTCCAAGGAACTGTCCTGTCCTTTGGAATACAGACAATCCTCGACTTACAACCATTTGTTTAATGACCATTCGAAATTACAATGGCACTGAAAAAAGTGACTTATGACCAGTTTTCATACATATGACCCACACGGTCACGTGAACAAAGTTCAGGCACTTGGCAACTGGCATATATTTATGACAGTTGCACTGTCCCTAGGTCATGTGGTCACCATTTGTAACCTTCCCAGCTGGCTTCCAACAAGCAAAGTCAATGGGGGAAGTCAGATTCACTTAATGATGGCATGATTCACTTAACAACTGCAGTGATTTGCTTAACAACTATGGCAAAAAAGATTGTAAAATGGGAAACAACTTACTTAACAATTGTCTTGCTTAGCAATGGAAATTTTGGGCTCTGTTGTGATTGTAAATCAAAGACTACTTCTACCTTAGTTCTCAAGTTATTTAAAAATGTTTTATTTTACATACTATTGGTGCTAACGGTACTGAACTGCATTAATTAGGTTAGATTATTGGTAGTTTTATCTCTGTATTGTAAACTACTTTCAGTCTTAGAAAAATGGGCACCCTATAAATAGTTTCAAAAAAGAAATGGCTAAATGTCTGGCACAAAGCATCAGACAGAGTACATTACAATTACCTTTTTCACAATGTGAACAAAATATAATTTTTAATTGTTAGCGTGCATCTAACTAACCCAGACCACATTTACTAATTAAATTAAAAGGAACCTTAAAGAAGCAAAACAAAACACTGCTATACTATCTTTTGAAATACTTTAGGATAAAGCTTAAATATGTATGTGGATTCCTAAATCTACAGCCAAAAATAATATCAGATGTTATTTTGTTATCATATCTTTAATCATGACATTTTAATAGAATAAACAGCTATAGCATAACATTAAACTGCTATGGAGTATATGCTGCATCATTTTAGAAAGGCAGCAAATAAGAATACAGACAGAACACTTTGAAATTATATAAAATAAAATTCAAATGTTTAAGAAATAAATAATAAACACAAAAGTTATGAGTCTGGTGCATAATCTCATTTATTTCTCATTTATTTTCTTCAAGTATTGAAGAAGGCAACTTCCAATTACATATTTCTACTTCTTGCCCAAGAAAACTGTTAAAAATGAGTATGCATCTTTGGGAAGTTCCCAATATTAAAGAAAGAAAATGCATGAATAACTGGCAAATGACCAAATAAATTCCATATTTTTCTCTTAAGTATCTAAGTTAAGAAACTGAAACTGAAACTGAAAAGGTCTGTTTGGATGACACAACCTGCCCTGTCTGCCATTACTCTGGGGTAAATGCTTCTCCTGATGAGCAAGTGGGAAATGATGGCTGAAAACTCTGGTCTATGGAAATTAAATTGAACCAATCAAAGTCAATGCCATTGCAAGAACTGTTAGGGGAAGCTTATCCATGCGTCAGAATGCAAGTAAGTAAGAACAGGGTGTATGTCATGATATCACCACACACATTATCAGTTTTACATAATCTGTTTGCTAAAAATGCTTCTGATATTTCTTCTGTTGAAAACCTAGCCCCCCTATGAGGACAAGTAAGTAAAAAAGAATATCTTACAATAGCTACATCTCCTGGGGCAGTTCTAAGATTTTTCCTCTTTGTCGGAAGCAGTGTCAATCAATTAACATTCTTTTCTTTATTTGTACAACATTCCTGGCTAAGAGATTAATTTCACTCCAAACAATCTTAGCACCTTTGGGATTAAACTAGTCCTTTAATCATGCAAGTCCTTTAATCACTAGGTTAAAATTATTTTAAATATGGCATGGAAACAGAGCTAAATGTTTTAGTGCAATCTTTTTTATATTTTAGTCCAAAATAGCAAATTCATTCTCACCTTGCTATGTGTAGACATTTAATATACATAGAAATATATACTACTCATACTCTGCTTTTCTAAATAAAGTCCATTCAAGGTACCGGTATCTTATGACCCTAATTGGAATCCGAATTCCTGTCATTATGTAGAACAGTCATTAAGCAACCAATCACATGATGGTGCTACTCATCACAAAGTAAAATATCACGTGACAGTGCCATTCATGAGGCAAAACATCACACGATGGTGCCATTCAACACAAAGCAAAACATTACACGATGGTGCCATGATATCCCAGCAGTTCAGATTGCAATTATTAGGCAAGGACCGCACACTTGTTAGGTGAGGATTTCATGTTTCTTCTAACTTGCACGAACTGCTTCTGCTTCAATTCTCTCTCTGCTTCCTTCCACCAATTATTGCTCCTCTCACCAAAAGACAGGGCTCCTCCACCTGCACTGCTGCCCTGCTCCTCTGCCACTCTGTCCCACTGCCTTCTCTCTCTCCAGCTGGGTCCAGCAAGTTCCCTTCAGCAGACAAAGTTTTGCCACTTTACCACACATGTTGGATCTGGTCTGGATAGCAGCAAGAGGAAGAAGACAGTGAAAGTCAGTTGGTGGCAACAGCAGCTGGAGTGGCCAAAAGGGCAGACATGGGGGCAGAGACAGGCAGATGGGGGGAAGATGAAGCAGAGTTAGTGTGTGCAGAAAAGGAGAATGTGACCATGGGACCCTGAAACAGGTGGGTAACCAAACAACCCAATTTTGATCGTGTAACAGCAGGGATGCTACAACAGCCAGGAGTTTGAGGACTAGTCATAACTACCATTTGTTCAGTACCAGGTTGCCTAAAGAGGGGTGAACCGGCTCAGGTCAGAGACGGAGCAAGTCAAAACTCCTGAACCAATCAGTAGTACTGTTATAACTTTGAATAGTCACTGAATAAATGATCATACCTCATCACAAATAAAACCCATAAAAACCATGCAGAGTCACTTTGTAGGGAAGATGGGAGTCATAAAAATTATAATCAATTGTTCATCAATTTTACCGGTAATCAAAAATAAATGAGTACAAAAACACTGTCTTCAGACAAAAGTATTAATAATTGAAGTTAGGCATGCCTCTTACTAAAAATTGTTGCATAATCTCTCTCTCTCTCTCTCACACACACACACACACACACACACACAGAGAGAGAGAGAGAGAGAGAGAGAGAGAGAGAGAGAGAGAGAGAGAGAGAGAGAGAGAATGGCAAAAAATTAGCCAGAACTTCTATAAAGGGCCAGAACATTCAGTTAGGTTTATATTCTAGCAAAAACAAACAAACAAACAAAAACAGTGAAAGAACTTGAAGTAAGGGCAAGGGAAGTCTGAAAAAAACTTCTAAGTGTGTAAAAGAATTGAATGCTGAACATACAATCATCAAGGAAATCAGAATTCAGGATATATTAAGGAAAGTAAGAATACAAGGCATCTAGATTTGCTGGCTTGTTTTTTAAGATTTCAAGCCATTAAAACATGTATTAACAAACTCATTTAAAATAATAATACCACAAAAACCCAAATATGTGATTTTTAAAATATATAAACAACAAATCAGCAACAAATAAAAAAATATGAAGTGATTGTCATTTTCCTTTTTTTTCCAAGTTCACTACACTAATATTTTAATCACTAATATTTTAAAAATAAAAGCTGAATTGTTTTAGCAAGCCTCATTTAGGAAGGATCTTCAGTAAAGATGCGCTGAAGATTAGCTCTTACTTCCACCAGTCATTAAAGAAATTTGAAAACCAAAACAAATCAGGGAACAGAGAGCCCTGACATTATGATAAAAATCATGTGGAAAGAGACATTTGGCAAAATAACTAGTATAAAGTGTAATGGCACTTCAAAATGTGCGGAGAACCATGAACCATTGCAGTTATTTTAATTCAGGTTTTCTACACTTCCATGAATGGTCAATTTATGAAATCTATGATTTGGATATAAAAATGATTCAAATAGTTTGCATATTAACTAAGCAAACAATTTTACCATTCCACATATTCCATCTATCTATTGCCTTTATATAAAACTGCACGATTGTTAATTTTCATGCATATTCAGCAGTCAGGACACATTACTGTTAATAAATTATAAGTTAATTTAGCTGCTACATGCATGCACTTCTACTTGGAATTTATTATATAACTATCACCTTAAGATGTCAAAAACTGCTATTGATTCATATCATTCTTATAACTGAAAGTAACGCAAAGTGTCCTTCTTTTCTCCCATCTTATACTGTTGCCATTGTTGCCATTAATTTCATTCCCAACTGAGTCTTTTCCAACTTCAAACCTCCACATATCAAAACATATGCAATTTTGTATCAATCTCCTGTTAACCATATTATTATTTCCTTTCAATCTAGTACAAGAAGTTTCATCCCATCATTCATGTATAATTTCCCAGTATCCTTTTTTGTGCTTCCCTAACATCACAATATTGTGCTGCAGCATATTGTAACGATCAAGTTCAAGTGTTGATCACTGCTAATCAAGTGTAGAAATTATAGTCACAAAGGAGATGGGACTTAGTTATCATTTACTCATTATAATATGATATATTTATATACTGAAATGTGCTTCAAGTATCCCTTTCTAATGCATCATCCCATAATTCCTTAAAAGCAAAGTGGATCTTTAGAAATATTTGAATTGGAAGTTTCCCTTAAAAGTTTTCTAACTACCTAAACAAAACAAAAATGTGCTGTACAGATATTATTTATGTGCCACGCAATTTTTTCCAAAGACTGTACAGTAGTAAAATGTAACTGAATTTAAATATTAAAATAGAAGAATGGGAAATCAACAAAATGTGTTTACATTCAAGCAACTGCATAGACATTACACAGAATGGAGTACTTTTCACTAACAGTATCCTACATTCTCCCAATAACATACTTCTATCCTACATTTTTCCTTTATTATTTAGATTTTAAGGATGAAAATTATGTTTTACTGAGTCCAGTTTTTGGTTCCAACAGTAGAATAGATTATTTCTAATTATTTCTAAACTTTCTCTCTACAAAACAATGACAAAGTTCAAAGTGGCACTTCAGGAAAAATAAGAATTAATAGAAGTTCCTGTGTTTTCTGCCAATGGGATCTGTTAATAAAGGTCCAACTAAGTATTGCAGCCTTGATAGCTTCTTAGAATTGTTTAAATATTTGGAGAAGTCTCCAACTCTCTGCTTTAGAAAGCAATCCAATGGAATGGAGAATAACTTTTTTAAAAAATGTCCTGCTGGATTCAGATTATCAAGAAAGAAATCTCACTAGTTCTAGGACCAAAACAATTTATCCTATGATTTCACAGGATTGTTAAGATAGTGGAAGATCTTTGAATACTCAAAAGCACAAAGTCTTCCCCATTCCCTTCTTTAAAAAGAGAGAGAGAAATATATATATCCTGCCAAAATTCATCAATTTGAAGATGCGAACTTGTAGTGCACAGATTATAAATAACATATCCATCTGCACCCTATGTCTCTTGAAATAACCTCTTCAAGGCCATAGGATTTCAATTTGGTGTTTTTATTTTCCTTATGATAACTATTTGTAGTTCTTTCATGTCTGACTCATAAGATTTTATTTTATAGCATTCTGACAAATTCTTCAAAACTCAGCAACATTCAATAAAAGCAAACTTAATTTATTTCAGTTTTCTGTTTGCTACTTTGTTAAAATGTTTATGTATGATGCAGTACTTTTTAATATCTTCAAAAGCAAAATTCTTACTGCTCAGTCTAATTCTTTTCTCTTTTCAAACAGAAAAACAATACTTTGGAAATATTTTTCAAGCATAATTTTCAAGGACAAACCATAATAATTAATCAGGACTTCATAATAAAGATGATTTTCAAACTAATGAATCATATATTAAGCAATATCTTTATAATGTCAATTTATTAAAAATGAATCAAAAGTTAACTAAAAAGGGCATTAAAATATATTTAAATATATCTAAACAAATATGGCTAAATAAAAATTTCTATTTCATAAAAGCTCTGATAATTTAATCACCTTTTATTGTTATAAGATTTGCTTATAGTTTGAAATCTTCATAATTTCACTGCATCTTAAGTAAAACCAAACTAAAACAAAAATTGTAAAGAAATATACTTCAACCAGTCACTCACTTTTTACATCTGTTCTTAATATTCCACATGAATCTTTTCTAACCTGTAATTTATTTCATACTTGCATTATATTGTTTAATTCATTTTCTTCCTTTTTTACTTATCCAGAAAGCTACCTTATAAATAAAGCACTTACACCTGTAGCAAGGAAATCTATTAAAACTTTACATATTATTTCCTAAGACACTGCACAGACAAAAACAGCAATACCTTTCTCAGCTGAACTCTTATCAAAGGCATTAGATGGAATAAAAAGATACTTAAATTAATATCTTCTTCTTAATATTTTTACTTCTTTTGTTAGCATTTAATATTTGGAAGAGAAAGGGTTTCTCAGTATTACTTCCTCTGAAACTGCACATTTAATTTGTACCTATTGAGACTATGGCAAATTCAAAACTGGAAAAAAATAGAGAAATGGAAGTGATTTTGTTGCACAAATCACAACTGTTTTTCGGTACACGCAATTTATATTAATTTGTGAGCATCAATTATCAGTCACCACTAATTCACTAGAAAAGTATAAAATCACCTGTAGCCCCTAGTATGAACCATCTATTAAATAACTAAACAACTGTACACGAAAATGAACTTTCCATTCTAAAAGTATACTAACAAATGAAAATCAACCTGGGTACCAATACTGTATATTATTTAATAAAATATAAATAATTAAGCTGACTAATTATAAAAGAGTAGAAATGAAAAAAGTGAACATTTCTTAAAAGATAAAAAGCATGACCAAAGATTTAATCCGGTTACTATAATAATACAAATCTACAGCACTCGATTGAACAAAAATTACATAAGTAATATTATGATTATAGGTGTGCAGTTATGTACCCATTTAAGTAAAATTTAACAAAATGTACATTTTAATAATTTGGGCAATTGAACATTAACATCCTAAATTAGAAAAATAATTTAGTGATGACATGTGCATTGGAAAGTAACAATATTTTCCATAAGTATCTTTTGAAAATAACTACAAAGTGAACTATAAAGCTCACTATGGTTATACAGAAAATAACTATAACATGGTAGGAGAGGTTTATACATTTCTATTTTTAAATTATCTACAATGTGGAAGGATATAAAGCATCTGTTTATAGAGTGATATTAAGTACTACTGTGTCAAAAGTAACAATTTCACCAAACTTTTAAACTATTAAATAAAGTTGGCTTAACTATTTTAAGAGGTACTTATGGATGTAAATAATGAAGGACAGAGAAATATTCAACTCCTGAACTAATTATCAAGATGAAAGGCGGAAGGGTGGAATCAGAATAATTAGTGTGTATCTTCCCTCCTAACCAACCCCCCCACATACATTTATTCTGTATGTGCACACACAGCAGCAGCATCATAAACCGTCTCAAGTTCTTACTATTATTCAGTTCGACATCTGCACATGTTTATGCGTCTCTCCAAACAACCTCTTGAACACCCTGCTGGAGCTGTCATTTTTTTTCTTCTCCTATCTGGCAGATGGCAAGTCAACAATCGGCATCAACAGCAGCCGAATATTTTTTCCCCTCCATTCTACCCCCTCCCAAATAGACACAATAATAACTTCTTTGTGCTTTGCTACAATGCAGCTGCTTAAACCATTTCGCTACAAGGCTGCTTTGCTTTAATAATAATTTTAAAAAAAAGACTCCCTTCTGTCAAGTCTAAAAAGCAGCATAATGTTAAGCAAGCTAAAGCCACAGCACAGCTGCAAACGGGCAGACACATTGACAGCTCCTCCCTTAACAAAGACTTGTGAATTGAAGGGGGTTCATCTGAGGCTCACACAGTAATTAGTATAAAAAAAAGTCCGACAGCCTCTATTATACTAGGGGAAAAACTGGACAGAACTGGGCTGCTGTTTTGCGTCAAGAGTTGTACTGCAGAGTAGATAAATCATGTTGGGTTTTTCCCTTCTCTTTTTAAAGACAGTAATAAGGAGGATGAGTAAAGCTAATTTGAAAACTTGGACACAGTAATTGTACCATATGGTGAGCATTTATCCCTTCTGAAATACATGCAAACAGTCACTTACATCCATAGTGCTTTGTTTTACAGTTGTTATTCTATCACATTCATAAAGATGGATAAGAATATCCAATATGCAAGGGAAGTTGAACATAATTACCAAAAAAATGCCTAGGCAATGTATTAGCTTTGCAAAGAAATCTAGCAAGTTGTGAAACAATCCTAGTTCCTCCCCTCCCCCATAATAATTCTTTTGAGAGGATCAGATAGAGATAATTTAATAATACAATTTCTTAATATTTAAAAAGACATAATTATAATAAGTCTTCTTGGGAATATCTGCAAAGCACAACCAGAAAACTCAATGGCTTGATCAAAAAAGCACATATGTACTAAATATGCTTCATATAGTAAAATTTAACAGAAAGATTTATCACTCTGTAAAGGAAAATAGGTCATTTACCTTTCTATTAACTAAAATTATAAAAATGAGAATGAAAATCTAATAGAATATTAATTAAAATACCATGTAGTGTGGATTTTTTTATAATTACAGGTTTTTAATTTCGTAAGAAAAATTACAGTAAGGAATTATAGAAATGTAAATTCCACCCCAAAACATATGGGAAGATTAAATTTTTAATTAAAAATTTCCTAAATAAAGTAATGAAATATAGAAAGTGCAGTTATGCAAGTCATCACTATTGCAAACCAGCAATTCCACATACACCTCCGACTTAATTATATTGTGGGGGTGGCGATAAAATACTGACTTACTTAATAAATTTGTTATAAGCATTAATAAACCTGACATAATTTGAATACTTCAAATAAATAAAAATCCTAGAAATAGATTAAATGATTATAACATGTCACAAAGCCCTCCTAACATTTCATATCTCTGTATTTATGGTATGACGTTTGTGATCGGCTATTATTATTTACTAAAAATATTTCCTATCATCAACAATAACACTCCTATTTCTAATAATTTTAACTACAAAAGTCCTAGATTCCTTCAAAAGTAAAATGCAATATTAAAAATAAAGTACAGGTAGTCCTCGACTTACAACAATTCATTTAGTGACCATTCAAAGTTACAGCCACTGAAAAAAGTGATTTATGACCATTTTTCCATTGCAGCATCCCCATGGTCACATGGTGAGAATTCAGACACTTGGCAACTGACTCATATTTATGATTGTTGTAGTGTCCTGGGTCATGCAATCACCTTCTATGATCTTCTGACAAGCAAAGTCAATTGGGAAGCCTGATTCACTTAACAACCATGTTATTAACTTAACAACTGCAGTGATTCACTTAACTGTGGCAAGAAAGATTGTAAATTGGGGCAAAACTCATTTAACAAATGTCTTACTTAGCAATAGAAATTTTGGGCTCAATTGTGGTCGTAAGTTGAGGACTACCTGTACACTAAAATGAAACCAATCAATGTTTACTGTTAAAAACCTTTCTGTCACGTAGATGGTCTATATATTATATGTACTTTATGGGAACACTATTTATTATCTAACATTAGAACAACAACATCATTGGTTTCCAGCTGACTTGAAAACTTCTTGCTATAAGTTACAGGATAAGGCAGCATTCTGAAGAAATGAATGGTCTGATTTTCTTTAAATTTCATTTAGTTATATCAGTTTATATGGCTGCCTATCACTGATGCAACTCTTGTAAATAAAATCCAATATAAATATTATCTATTCTATCCATCCATCCTGTTCACAGCCAAAAACACCAAGTGGCTCTCAAAAAACAGCATTTACAAATAGTGTTTAGTTACTCTCATGTTACCTCAAATATACTTCCTGATCCTCAAGATAACCAATGTCATCTTATACTGGTTGAGATTAAAAAGTCCTTTGGATTCCATACTTCTTAGTAGGTAATGTAAACATTTAAACAAGAATTTAAATTCTCTGAAATCATCTGGACATAATAAAGTGTCTGAATAATAAATATTCAGAATAAATATTCAGAATATGTTTTAAAAATCCCCCTAAAAAGGAGTTTCTTATTTAATATTTTACAGTACTGCAAAAAGTAGTTGCTCTTATTGGATTTTCTGAATATCTGCGTATCTTTGCCAGCAACAATTTCAGAGTATCATGTTTGTTTTTCTTCCTAGCATTATCCCACAAGTGCTAGGCCACTTTTGATCATTATTTATTAAACAATTTATATAACCATCTCACAAATGAGCAAGTCTGGGTGGTGTACAACAGAGCTAAAAATAGTTAATAAATACATTAAGAAATATTTTAAAAAAGCAAAACAAACCAAAGAATATTAGATAAAGGGATGTTAAAAACAGCAGAGCCACCTCACTATTCAGCCATTCCCTGGGGTCCCCAGGCCTGCTGGCATAATCAGGTCTTGAGGGATCTCCGAAAGCTCATCAGTGACAAAGACAACCTCGTCTCAGGGGGAGAAGACTCCACAGCACAGGCGCCACAGCAGAAAAGGCCTGCTAAATGTAAGCTCCCCTAGGTGACAGAACCTGTAACATGCCCTCTCTGCTGCAACTGGCAGGATGTGCAAATGAAATTGGGAAAAGGTGATTCCCTCAAATAAACTGGGTCTCATGCTGTGAAGGGCTTTAAAGGTCAACACTAGCACCTTGATTTGAACCTACAAAAAATGGTCACCAATGTGAAGCAAAGGTGTAACATGTATTTACAAAAACATACACACTTCAAGGGCATGTAAAGTGTATTGCAATGATGGGAGATGACCATGAGTGACCATGAATAGTTCCCCCTGATCTAGAAATGGGAGCAATTGGTACACAATATGACTTTGTGCAAAACCCCTTCGAGCCACAACTGCCACCTGCTTCTTAAGCCAGATCTGTGAGACCAGAAGAACCTTCAGATTGCACACAGGGTCTTTTTGGGGCAGTGCAACCCCATTCTGTACCAAAGATGGTAAAGTACCAGAACAGGTCAAAGCCAAAGCCACTCTGTCTTGCAAGAGTTCAGTTGAAATCTGTTGTTCCTCATCAAAACCCTCCCAATATCCAAACAGTCGAATAGAATACCATGTCTTCTAGTCCAACCCCCTGCAAAATAAGTATCATCAGCATATTGATGATACCTCATCACATGGCGAAGGATGAGCTCACTCAATGGTCTCATGCAGAAGTTGAATAGGAAAGAGGAGAGCACCAGCCTTTACAGTATCCCACATAGTTAAGGATGTGATCTTTTTTGGATCAACTAAGCATTGATCCATTGGTTGTGCCAGGAATTGACTGACAGATTGACACTTGAGCCTGACATCACAGGTTGAGGGAGAATGACAGCCCAAAGTTACCCAGTTGGTTTTCATGTCTAAGGCAGGTCTAGAACTCACAGTCTCCTGATTTCTAGCCTGGAGCCTAATCATTAAGCCAAACTGGCTTTCTATCAGAACATCATGTCTAGTGCTCTGATTGAACTAGAGGAATTATTACTTTTTTGTACTGCATATAGCATGCTGTGAAACAAGCACCAAACTTTTGGTATTACTTATTCACTCAAATTCCCTTTGTGTATCAGTAGGGATACACAGTACACTTAAAAAGAAGAAAGAAATTTCTGAAGATCCCCCTACCCACCAAAAATAATTATCAGTCTATTCATTTTTTGAAACAATTAAATCAAGTGAGGTAGGAATGAGAAGTTCAGAAGCAAGACAGAACCATTACATAAGCACTGAGCAGAAGTTTCCCAATCTTAAGGCCAAGAACAGAATGGTCAATTTTATGTTAACTGAAAAAAATATGAGAAAAAAAGCCTAGAATTTAAAGCCTGGAATAGAAATATTTTTGTGTTTCACAAAAACAGTATTACATCTGCAATAAAGAAATTAAGAAAGTTTCTAAATATGGGGCTAAGTACCTGAAGAATGAAATTAAACATCATGATTGATGTGAATTCCGACATTTCTAAAGCTCTGAGGTTCTACCAATCCACAGAATGAATAGTGAATCCTCTTAAGAATGGTCATTCTATCAAACTCACTCAAAATCACATCCAGGAACTCACAATGAGCCTGAGAACGACCTCCGGGGGTCTGCAGGCTGCCTGGGGTTGACTAAAATCAGAATTCACATCACCAGGAAAGCACTGGTAAATATGGGATTAATGCAGAAACAGCAATGCAGAAGCCAATGCTCATTAAGAAAACTGAAGCCAATTTGTCTGAAAACATCTAGATCAGGGGTGTCAAACTGTCGGCCCATGGGCCGGATGCATCACGCAGAAGCCGCACCCACCCCAGCACTGGGGCAAGGGAGAAAAAAGTCGTGATATGTCACGACACATGACGCGGCGAGTTTGACACCCCTGATCTAGATGATCCTCTAGTTTTCTAGAGAAATGTTCTATAGACAAATGAGTCAAAAGCAGAACTTATCTGGTACGTGCACAGAACTTGCTTCTCTAGGATTCAGACTTTTGCTGATCAATTCTACATACTTTTATTTTCCTTTTTTGCATCAGTTACACTCTTTTAGTATTGCTCGGTTTGGACCTGTTATCTCTGAGACATGCTTTTGTCAGGTTTCAAGTTCATACACCTGTTTTGATATTTCTATTATGATTAGAAATAGATTCTTGGCAGCTGATAAATGTAAGCAAGAAATTCAGCTAATTAGAATTATAATTAATAAAAAAGACTTACCTATATGAATTTTGAGAATGGTTTCAGGGAATAACCTAGGGACAGAACTAAACCAGAAAGATACTATGCAATTTCAGGGGTTCATTTATTGCCATCTTGCTATTATTGAGTCCATAATATAACAACTGTAACGGGGGGGGGGGGTATTTTATTTTTATTTTGTTTTTATTCGTCTTTGGCTACCCAAAGAGGTTAACTTGATGCTGTGCTCACTTCCTGGCTCTTAGGAGGAAGTTTTGACTAGGCTTGCACTCCTTACTGACCATGTGCTATAAATTTCATGAGCTCTTGTATTCCAAGGAAGTTGGCACTCTACAAACACTATGGTCCCTGTTCACCCATCTTTAAACCTTTTCCTCACCTCTGTCAAATGCGCTTATGAAATTTCAGAGGGGGTTCATAGCCCATCGTTTGAGAAGCCCCATTTAATATAAATCAATAATACTAACAGCTTCTTTCAGTTCAGGAATAAAACCAGGTTAGAATTAAATTTAAAGCAGATTTCTGATGACATCCAAATCCAGTATTTAAAAGAAAAAGAGTAAGGAAATATCTGCATCTAAGTCAAATTTTAATAGATTGAATTGAATTTTAAAAATACCAAAAGTTGGAAAAGAAATAAAGTAACAGTCTGGAATTAGATATATTTTCTTCAAGTTCTTGATATTATATATGGGAAGTTAAGCTGCCCAACATTCTTGATATTATATATGGGAAGTTAAGCTACCCAGCAGTTGGGCAATCTTCCATCTAGATTTAATTCTATCAATAGTTTCCTTCCATTATCCATGAACAGCCACTTTTTATCAGCAGAGAAAGCCCCACACAAAAACCATATTCACATTCTATTTTATTCCAATCAGCCCTATAATTATCTTGTGGGAAAGGAACACTATCTCACATTTAAATCATATCAAAAGTAGGGTAATGTAATGTTATATATGACATAGCATAGCATAGCATAGCATAGCATAGCATAATATAACATATGTCACAGGAGGAAGAAAGAGTATTAGGCATGTTTGTTGCCTTGAGTTATTTCTAAAAAAAAATAAAAGTGGATATTAAAAAGTGGTTATAAATAAAATAAAATAAAATAAAATAAAATAAAATAAAATAAAATAAAATAAAATAAAATAAAATAAAATAAAATAAAATAAAATAAAAAAAATAAAATAAAATAATAAAATAAAATAAAATAAAATAATAAAATAAAATAAGCTAGTGTGGCATAGTGTAATGGTATGTGGGAATGACCTTAGGAAACAGGAGCAAGAGTTCAGACAAATACCATCCCAGCTGTTGTGTTAGTTGTATCGTGGCATTCTGTGTACTGGTTACTTGTACATCCAGTGCTAGTGACTATGCAACAAAGCTGCAGCTAGGTGCTTGGCAGATACAGATGTCTTTTGGGATCAGAGGTCATTCCTAATACTCCAAGAAGGAACTTCCACCTCTTTTAGGAAGAGAGTATGAGTCTTCCAAGGTTGAGGTTACCTTTCAAGGTAGTACAGACAAGAAGGACTAAGATATATTTTACATGATGGTTGTCTACTCTGCGGCTGTTCCTCCTATCTCCCAAAGTCATTCCCACATACCATTACACATAATAGTTAAGATGTTGAATTAGAACTGGGAAAATTCATGTTCAGGCTCCACTCAGCCACACTCTCTTAGCCCCACCATGCTCACAGGATTGTTACTGTGGGTTACTGAAGGAGACAGTACTGTCCTAACTTCCTTGAATTCTAGGAGGACATGCACTTTCTAAAATATATTAAATAAATACCTAAATAGAGTGTAAATGTAATACTAATAAATGTAATAGTGTTTAAACCTATCTTCCTCCATTATCTTTTAGAATGTGGCACTCAGTACTCTGTTTAAAATGCAGCCAGAAGAACTTTACAAAATACTTATAGTATATTGCTCTTAAAATACATCCAATTAGGCTATTGGTGATCATCTTTTATATATTTATTCCTGAATTTCACAACTCAAACTAGTTAACTTCATCAGTGATGTAGACTGATGAGGAGAGAATACAAGTCCTGTGGCACCGTACAATCCAGAGGCCGAGAGTGGTGTAAGATAAATATGCCACTGATTCCTAGAGATTTTCCAATACATAAAATATGAGACTCTCTACCTCTCACCAGGCTTAATTCTAGAAATTTGGGATAACATACTACAGTCTTATGATCTAGATCAGTGATGGCGAACCTTTTAGAGACTGAGTGCCCAAAAACTGCCCCCCACCCCCGCTCCGCCTCCCGCCTGCCTGCTCCACCCCTGCCTGCCCCCTGCCCCACCCACCCGCAGGGCCTCACAACACCTCCATGGCCCACTGCCAATCACCCAGGCAGCCCTGCAATGCCATGGCAGCCACGCCCTCCACCCACACCCTGCAGCATCATCTGCACGCAATGGGGTGTGAGGGCAGAGTCTTGTCCCTGCTGCCTGGCTATGTCCTTTGCCTGGCTATGTCCTTGCTGCGCTGCTCTGTGCGGGCCATGCCCAGGGGCAACTCTCCTCCAGGGGGGCTGCTGGTGAGGAGGGGGCCACAGGGGAAGTCAGGGCTGGGGCAACTGTGCGCGTGCCCACAGAGAGGGCTCCGAGTGCCACCACTGATCTAGATACAGAATGGCAATTAAGATGGGTGACTTTTAATAACCACAACCAAACATATCATGCAGATCCAACAAAATTACTTCCAGGAATGCAGCTGTCCCCCAAAATATGGAGCCACCTGAATAGAATCATGATAAGCTATGTGTTTACAATTCCCCTGGGTTTGGTGTTGTCTACAAATCTGATGAGATCTCCTTTTATCCTCTCATTTAGATCATTTATGAAGATGTTAAAGAAAACTAGGCCAAAGACAGAACCTTGAGGTTCTGCATGTTCCCCTCCATGTAGATGTAATTTATAACATTCAGTAAATGTTTGACCAAGTAAACCACAGCCTGCTTCTTGGTAAGATAAAACAGTGTGGTTTACTTGGTCAAACATTTACTGAAGTCCAAGTAAACTATATCAACAACAGTTCCCCGATCCACTAATTTAGTCACTCTTATCAAAGAAGGCAATAAAGTTTGTCTGGAATGATCTGTTTTTAACAAACCCATGCTGGCTTCTATTGATCACTTATTTCTAGGTGCTCACAAATCTGCTGCTTGATTATCTTTTCTTGGATTTTTGCAGGTATTGATGTCAAGCTGATTGGTCTGTACTTCTTGAATTTACTTTTTTCCCCTTCTTGAAGAATGGAATCACAACAGCATTTTTCCAGTTCTCTGGTAGTCCCACCAAACTCCAGGAACTCTAAAATATTTTATTCAGTAGTCCCGAGATCACATCTGCCAGATCTTCAGTATCCCGAGATGTAAACCATCTGATCCTGGCGACTTGAATTTGTCTAAAGTGGGTAGTTTTTTAGTCAATTTTTTACCTATTTTGACCTGCAGTCTTATTCGGCCTTCCATAGTGCTGTTTTGGATAGGATGGCCAATTTTTAGTTTTGCATAAAGACAGTTGCAAAGAAGGAATTAAGCAGCTCTGCTTTTTCCCTGCTGCCCATCACTTTCTTACCATCTTCTCTCCTTAGTCAACTGATCATTTCCTTGACATTTTTGCTGTTTCTTACATATTGAAAGAAATTTTTTGTTGTTGTTATTTTTGGCATTTGTTGGGTTAGAGTTAAGATTGCAAGTCTTAGTTCATTCTCAACCTTAGGCTTTCTGCAGGTCTGGAGATTCTGACTATTAGCTGGCATTCTGTTTTACTTGTATGTTCCTGTTTCCATTTTTCATATTTGTCCATCTTGTCCTCAGTTTGTCAGAGAACTCTTTGTGCAATTATGTGGTTTTGTCTTTTGTTTTCCTTTCTCTGTGGTTTTTGTTTGAGCCTTTAGTATATCATTTTTCAGTTTCCCTGTATCCTGAATTATTTTTTCTTCTAGGATTTCCATCCATGGAATCCTTCCTAATCGCTCTCTTAGTTTATTGAAGTTAGCTCTCTTAAAGTCTGAAATACATGGTCACTTTCCCCAGAGTTCCTACGACTTCTACTCCCTCAATCATTTCATCCCTATTAGCTAGGTTTGAGTCCAGTATTGCTGACTCTCTAGTTTGCACCTCCACCTTTTGGATGACCAATTTGTCCCCTACACATGTCAACAACCTATGTGATCTCCCACTTGCTGCAGAGTTTGTTTCCCAATGGATATCAAGGAAATTAAAGTCCTCCAATATTTCTGTGATGTGTTATCTGCACACCTCAGCTAACAGATTAGCAAAGATTTCATATGTTTCCTCCGTTTGGTTGGGTGGCCTGTAGTATACATCTTTGGCAATGCTATTTCTTTTTCCTTTATATTCACCGAAATACTTTCAGTATTACATATTTTAGTATTTCAGAGCAGCAAGGTAGCTAGTGGTGAAAATGCTAGTCTCCCCCTCAGAAAATCGAGAGTTCAATCCTAGGTAGCGGCAGATATTTCTCTCCTGGGAGACAAAGAAAAAATATCTGCTGCAAACTGCACATAGGCGTCAAGAAGGGCATCAAGCCAGTAAACACTCACCTCCATTCAGTCACCCCAACTCTACCCCAAATAGAGATTACAGGGTCATAAAAAAGAAGTATGTATTTAGTATTTCAATTGTTCTTTACAAAACTGGATCTTAAACTTTATTGCATTTTAAACTTGATTAAGAGCCACAGCTTGCCAATTCTTACTTAGAAGAATAAACCAGGTATTTATTTTTAGATACATTCATGAGAAAAAAGCAGAGATTAGATAAATATACAGAATTATTTTTCACCAAAGAAGAATAAATGAGGGCAAAGACCTCATAGTACACCTCACCACAGCTTTCTTCAGATACCAGGTGGACTTGCTGTTATAGATTTGAGAGTTATGTACTGATAACACAACATCTGTAAGTTAAGCCTTGTAAAATAGAAGGATGTTTATTTGAAAAATGAAAATGTATATTTTAAACTAAGTAGAATATCATTGCTCAATATAATGATAAGGTTATTTTTCAAAAGTTAGTCTTACTCTATATAAATGTTGTTTTGTGATGAATTTTACATTATAAAGATTGATCAAAAACAAAATATTCCCAAATTTTAACAATAAAAAAAACAAGTACTAAATGAAAATGTTATAAATTTAAGGTAAGCTGGAAAGATTTGAGGTAAGTACCTGAACTATTGGCATACCTTTGCTATGAGGTGTTCGAAATGAATGAGAAATTAGAGCCAAGGCACAATTAGTTAAAAAAAATAGTGGAGAAAAATAAAAAAGGTAAAGATGTCTTCAAAACAGCCAGCAGGCAACATCTTGCCACATCTATTGTTAACTCCTGCTGCCAATCAGCACTGTCCTAGTTATACAAAGCCTCCAGTGCACCAGACTGTGGCTAATTATGTACATTCAAGTGATTAGCAAGCACTTGTTGCCTCATTCACACCACCNGAAACCAGCTGCAATTACTATAATTAGCAGTTTTCTTGCACTTTTTCTCTTCTACCTGTCCAATGGTAATGCTCACTGCAAACTACAACACTAATTTAAAAAGCCTTTGCTTTAAAATAAACTGCAATTCTTAACAAACACACACACTTGTTAGTAAATGGTAAATGACAAAACTACTTTCTAAAAGTGCCTATGTCTACTTGTAACATAGTATTGCTATTCATATATTTCCTTTGTGAGTGAAGAGGAACAGCCTAACATACACACATACAAGTATACTATTTCAAACCAGTATTGCTCTTCATGCTATGCTCAAGCAGTACTTCCTACAGTTAAAACAGGATGTAGAAGCTAAAGTTCCTCACAGTGGTGAACAAACATCATCTTCAAGTACTGCTATGCCATTTCTTTTGCCAGTCTCTGAAATGTTATTACTATGAATAATGAAAATATCTAACTGCAAAATCTTATGGTCATACAATACCGTCTTCAGCAATAACAGCATTTTACACATGTTGTAGATTTCAACTCCTATAATCCACAATCAGGATTGCTGTTTTATGATTGGGTATTACATCAGATTGGGGGGAAACTCTCTTCATCAAAATGTCTGCATTATTAGATTTCTCTTACTATTTATTCTGATTATCTCTGGTAACAGGTTAGCACACGGGTGTCGAACTTTATCACATCACATGACATATTGTGACGTATTGTGGCTTTTTTTGCCTTTGCAGAGCCAGGGTGGGCGTGGCCTGCGCATGACACATCCAGCCTGCCAGCCCCTCGTTTGACACCCCTGGGTTAGTACAGTATAAAATAAGGTTCCACCTCAGCTCCTAATAAAAAGTGTAAGTCATACTGCTTAAAATATATCAAACACATAAGTAGGTAAATATTTATTGCACGGAAATTATAGTTAATTTACACTGAATTGCCAATTATTTATAATTCTTTTTTATGTATTATTCATCTGTATCCATGCCTGTGTCATTCTAGAGAAAATTCTACAACTGATAAAATTAAAAGGGATGATTGTATTTATTCAGTGTCTGCTTGAATACATTTATCATCTGGAGAATTAATTCCATTGTCAATTTTTTTTTTACTATTCATCCATATTCCTACAATTTTTTCATTATTCTGTACTCAGCACTTTATGGATCATCCCTATTTAGTCACCAGACATTTAGACTGGATATGGTATTTTTATCCATCTATTTATTGTGGACCTGATATAAGCAAATGTTGTTTGATGATCTTAAAAGTATCATCGTAGGACATACCGTATATACTCGAGTATAAGTCGACCCGACTATAAGCCGAGGGACCTATTTTGCAACAAAGAATTGGGAAAAAATGGTGACTCGCGTATAAGCCGAGGGGGCATTTTTCAGCACACACATTTTTCCGCCTGGGCTAATCGGCCTCTTTGCAACCCCACCCCTCTGGTAACCGCGCGATTGTAGCACTTTGCACAAAGGAGCAATAGTTGATAACACGCCCCACGTCAGCTGGAAGGGTATTCTTGGATAGTGAG
>NW_015388208.1:204993-209995 GCF_001527695.2 Protobothrops mucrosquamatus | reverse complement strand
CAAAAGACCACCCCGCCAAGGGGGAAAGGCGCGCAGTTGGGCACCGTCTGCCTTCGGCGTCTCTTTAAACGGTGCTCGGATATTGTAAGTCCATAAAGAACTGGGGAAAAATATTGACTCGAGTATAAGCCGAGGGGGGCATTTTTCAGCTCAAAAAATGGGCTGAAAAACTCGGCTTATACTCGAGTATATACGGTAAGTTGTTTCAAGATGCCTTTTGCAATCAATTGGTGATTTTGTCAATGTCGATACTGTTAAAGTGTTCAAGTTTGAGATTTCACCAAGTACTATTGGTACTATCTTTGTTTTCTTTTGCCATAGTTGTTCTATTTCTGTTTGCAAGTTTTTGTATTTTATGATCTTCTTTAGTTCTTTCTCTTCTATTCTGCAGTCTAGATACTGACACTATCTAGATTTTTTGGTTTTAATTATTGACAATTATTAAGTCTGGCAGGTGTTTGTCTGTTTTAATTATAAAGTCCCAGAATATTTTAGCTTCTTTATTTTTTATTACTTTGTTTCTTTGTGGCCCACCAGTTCTTGCTTGCAGACAAATGGCATTTCTTGCAGATATTCCAATGCACCAATATTGTTAATTTGTCATGCTGTTGTTTGTAGTCAGTTTGTTCTTGCAGCAGCTAATTAGGTAATCTACTGTTTCTTATAGGTGCAGTCTCTTTTTTGCCTACCATTAACATTAAAAGTCTCATGTCTGAAAAACGTTTGCCCAAAGGCATAATTGATTGTGCAATATTCTTGTTGCAATTAAGGCATGGATACATACATACTATAAAATGCTCTGATTGATAATCCTATTTTGGCGGGGGGGGGGAGAGTTTGGACAGCCAAAATAATTGGATAATTGATTGGTGCATGATGCACCAGCAGGCAATAAAATGTTGGTTGCAAAAAAGGAAAAAGAGCCAAATTTTAACTTAAACCCTAGAAGACAACTTTATGTAGGATGCATTACATAAACTAATCAGGAATTACTGCTGCCAAGATATTCTGATCCAGAAATGATGCTTTTACCTATTTCAACATGAGTCACAAGTCCAGGAGGACCCCAAACCGTAGAGTAGCTTCTTTAGGAAGAGTTAACTGTTTACAGTTAACATTGCAGTTATCTCAAAGGCAAAATATTTCTCAAAAAAATAGCAATTTGTTAGAATTCTATTTGAATTCTATTTGTACCATTCTATTAAATTCTATCTGTATCCATTCAGAATCCCACAGTCTTCTTGTTAGAACTTCACAACTTATCTGATTTGCCCTCTGGTGTTAACATAAAGTTTGTTGATAATAAAGTTATCATCAACGTACAGTATTGATGATACCTCACCACAGATGGATGATCTCGCAGAATAGTTTTATATATAGTTTAAAGAGCACTGGGGAGACAACTGAGTACTATAGTATCCCACTGCTGCAATCACTCTTTTACTACCACAAATTTGAACCATCTCCTAAAGGAGGGCTGTGACAATTACAGAATGGGAGGCAATCCAGTCAGAAATCATGATAAATGGAATCAAATCACTGAAAACTTTAATAGGACCAAGGCAGACACATTCCACATTCAAGCATCTGACATACATTATGTACCATATTGTTTCTTTTGCAATAACAAATAAAAGAGCCTTTTCCATTATTTATAAATAAAGAAGTAACGTAACAAAGCCAAGGTAATAAATTAGTACACATATCAGGATACAATATTCTAGGATGGGGAAATGGTCACCCAATGCTTTAAGACCATATAGGATTGCCATTGTATGTACAAAAAAAATTAAAATGTAACCATTTCTGACAAATGCACATATTAAACCAGTGACAATGTATATAAATTCTGTATTCATCTCAGCGTCTGCAAGAAAGATCCTACACAACTGTTGCTGAATAAACCTTTATATTAATCTGCTGGCCTATCTCAATGAGGACAGAATCATTATTCAACAATTGGATCAGAAGCTATGGTTGATAAAATAGTTGGGGAAATGGAATCTGATACAGTTTAAAGATTTTGTTCTTATCATCCTGCTTTTTGCCTTGCTAATCCCTTGTCCAATTTTAACTCAGAAAAGTAAACTGCATAAAGAAGGTAAGTGTACCAGATGAGATATCATTATCCTATCCCTTTCCCAAGCCATGGGAATTAATGAGAGAAACTCACAGAAATTAGTTTATCTGGCTTGGTCCTTATCCTTTTCAATGAACAGGATTGGATGCTTCCAGATATTCAAAGAGAAACCCAGCCCTACCCATGAAAAGTATTTATGCAATGCATGGTGTGAAAAATATACTTAATGGGAATGGATGAATGCAAGATGATCCATTCAGGCAATTCTTTGGCAAGAGAACTTTTGATATGGACAAAATTCTGTATCTTAAAGGATTTCTAAAATATAGAAAAGTAAACGAGACATATAAGGACATTATTATTTGTGGGAAGGAAAGCATGCAATGGAAAACAAATATTTCCAATAAGGAGTCTGCAAGAAACTAATGATAAATTAGTTAAATAGACACAATAAGAAAAATAAAGCAATGAAACTTGCTTTTAGTATGAATATATGGGGTGCTGGAACACCCAGCGCCACTAGAATTTTGTCCAGCCTCCTCAAAATTGTTCCTTTGCAGCCTCAACAACAGTAACAAGAAAAGGACTTGTCCAATCAGGCTGACTTGGGAAGCTTCTATTTCCTATTTTTCCTCTTGATATTGATGCCTCTGTCTCTCTTTCAGTAAATGAAGTTCTCTTTGCAGTGGACTCTGGACATTAACCCTTTATTATTAAACCAAAGCCATAAGATATTTTGATGCCCATTTGGAACCCGGTAACACTCCTGTCTTCACTGTCAAAATGCCTCTCAGAATGAGAGAGTCAACTCCAATGCCATCTGGTTCAGGATCAAAGACACATCAAAATTATATCTATCCACTTTTCCAGTTGTGCCTGGAACTGGGCAGTATTCCTCCTATGACTGCCTGCTTTATATCCACAGNTCTAAGGCAGGTCTAGAACTCACAGTCTCCTGATTTCTAGCCTGGAGCCTAATCATTAAGCCAAACTGGCTTTCTATCAGAACATCATGTCTAGTGCTCTGATTGAACTAGAGGAATTATTACTTTTTTGTACTGCATATAGCATGCTGTGAAACAAGCACCAAACTTTTGGTATTACTTATTCACTCAAATTCCCTTTATGTATCAGTAGGGATACACAGTACACTTAAAAAGAAGAAAGAAATTTCTGAAGATCCCCCTACCCACCAAAAATAATTATCAGTCTATTCATTTTTTGAAACAATTAAATCAAGTGAGGTAGGAATGAGAAGTTCAGAAGCAAGACAGAACCATTACATAAGCACTGAGCAGAAGTTTCCCAATCTTAAGGCCAAGAACAGAATGGTCAATTTTATGTTAACTGAAAAAAAAAATGAGAAAAAAAGCCTAGAATTTAAAGCCTGGAATAGAAATATTTTTGTGTTTCACAAAAACAGTATTACATCTGCAATAAAGAAATTAAGAAAGTTTCTAAATATGGGGCTAAGTACCTGAAGAATGAAATTAAACATCATGATTGATGTGAATTCTGACATTTCTAAAGCTCTGAGGTTCTACCAATCCACAGAATGAATAGTGAATCCTCTTAAGAATGGTCATTCTATCAAACTCACTCAAAATCACATCCAAGAACTCACAATGAGCCTGAGAACGACCTCCGGGGGTCTGCAGGCTGCCTGGGGTTGACTAAAATCAGAATTCACATCACCAGGAAAGCACTGGTAAATATGGGATTAATGCAGAAACAGCAATGCAGAAGCCAATGCTCATTAAGAAAACTGAAGCCAATTTGCCTGAAAACATCTAGATCAGGGGTGTCAAACTGTCGGCCCATGGGCCGGATGCATCACGCGGAAGCCGCACCCACCCCAGCACTGGGGCAAGGGAGAAAAAAGTCGTGATATGTCACGACACATGACGCGGCGAGTTTGACACCCCTGATCTAGATGATCCTCTAGTTTTCTAGAGAAATGTTCTATAGACAAATGAGTCAAAAGCAGAACTTATCTGGTACGTGCACAGAACTTGCTTCTCTAGGATTTAGACTTTTGCTGATCAATTCTACATACTTTTATTTTCCTTTTTTGCATCAGTTACACTCTTTTAGTATTGCTCGGTTTGGACCTGTTATCTCTGAGACATGCTTTTGTCAGGTTTCAAGTCCATACACCTGTTTTGATATTTCTATTATGATTAGAAATAGATTCTTGGCAGCTGATAAATGTAAGCAAGAAGTTCAGCTAATTAGAATTGTAATTAATAGAAAAGACTTACCTATATGAATTTTGAGAATGGTTTCAGGGAATAACCTAGGGACACAACTAAACCAGAAAGATACTATGCAATTTCAGGGGTTCATTTATTGCTATCTTGCTATTATTGAGTCCATAATATAACAACTGTAACGGGGGGGGGGGGGGTATTTTATTTTTATTTTGTTTTTATTCGTCTTTAGCTACCCAAAGAGGTTAACTTGATGCTGTGCTCACTTCCTGGCTCTTAGGAGGAAGTTTTGACTAGGCTTGCACTCCTCACTGACCATGTGCTATAAATGTCATGAGTTCTTGTATTCCAAGGAAGTTGGCACTCTACAAACACTATGGTCCCTGTTCACCCATCTTTAAACCTTTTCTTCACCTCTGTCAAATGCGCTTATGAAATTTCAGAGGGGGTTCATAGCCCATCGTTTGAGAAGCCCCATTTAATATAAATCAATAATACTAATAGCTAATACTAATACCATCACATATTTTCTTGACTATTCCTAGATTTGTGGCGATGGAGGCGCCTTCTTACAAGGACTTGCTATATCAGAGTGGTAGTGGTAATTGGTGCCTCAAACCAGTAGAGGTCTTGAAACAGAAAAATCCAGGTTTTTCCTGGCTTGTATATAGACAACTTCAAGAGAGATGGCGAATTGATAAAAAGTTTACTT
>NW_015388208.1:199120-204337 GCF_001527695.2 Protobothrops mucrosquamatus | reverse complement strand
GGGGGGGGGGTTAGAAATATGTGTTACTTGTGATGTATAAAACTTTTTTTTTTCTGTATTGATGAAAATAATAAAAAAATTTTCTGGAAAAAAAAAATAATACTAATAGCTTCTTTCAGTTCAGGAATAAAACCAGGTTAGAATTAAATTTAAAGCAGATTTCTGATGACATCCAAATCCAGTATTTAAAAGAAAAAGAGTAAGGAAATATCTGCATCTAAGTCAAATTTTAATAAATTGAATTGAATTTTAAAAATACCAAAAGTTGGAAAAGAAATAAAGTAACAGTCTGGAATTAGATATATTTTCTTCAAGTTCTTGATATTATATATGGGAAGTTAAGCTGCCCAACATTCTTGATATTATATATGGGAAGTTAAGCTACCCAGCAGTTGGGCAATCTTCCATCTAGATTTAATTCTATCAATAGTTTCCTTCCATTATCCATGAACAGCCACTTTTTATCAGCAGAGAAAGCCACACACAAAAACCATATTTTATTCCGATCAGCCCTATAATTATCTTGTGGGAAAGGAACACTTATCTCACATTTAAATCATATCAAAAGTAGGGTAATGTAATGTTATATATGACATAGCATAGCATAGCATAGCATAATATAACATATGTCACGGGAGGAACAAAGAGTATTAGGCATGTTTGTTGCCTTGAGTTATTTCTAAAAAAAATAAAAGTGGATATTAAAAAGTGGTTATAAATAAAATAAAATAAAATAAAATAAAATAAAATAAATAAAATAAAATAAAATAAAATAAAATAAAATAAAATAATAAAATAAAATAAAATAAAATAAAATAAAATAAAATAAAATAAAATAAAATAAAATAATAAAATAAAATAAAATAAAATAAAATAAAATAAGCTAGTGTGGCATAGTGTAATGGTATGTGGGAATGACCTTAGGAAAAAGGAGCAAGAGTTCAGACAAATACCATCCCAGCTGTTGTGTTAGTTGTATCGTGGCATTCTGTGTACTGGTTACTTGTACATCCAGTGCTAGTGACTATGCAACAAAGCTGCAGCTAGGTGCTTGGCAGATACAGATGTCTTTTGGGATCAGAGGTCATTCCTAATACTCCAAGAAGGAACTTCCACCTCTTTTAGGAAGAGAGTATGAGTCTTCCAAGGTTGAGGTTACCTTTCAAGGTAGTACAGACAAGAAGGACTAAGATATATATTTTACATGATGGTTGTCTACTCTGCGGCTGTTCCTCCTATCTCCCAAAGTCATTCCCACATACCATTACACATAATAGTTAAGATGTTGAATTAGAACTGGGAAAATTCATGTTCAGGCTCCACTCAGCCACACTCTCTTAGCCCCACCATGCTCACAGGATTGTTACTGTGGGTTACTGAAGGAGACAGTACTGTCCTAACTTCCTTGAATTCTAGGAGGACATGCACTTTCTAAAATATATTAAATAAATACCTAAATAGAGTGTAAATGTAATACTAATAAATGTAACAGTGTTTAAACCTATCTTCCTCCATTATCTTTTAGAATGTGGCACTCAGTACTCTGTTTAAAATGCAGCCAGAAGAACTTTACAAAATACTTATAGTATATTGCTCTTAAAATACATCCAATTAGGCTATTGGTGATCATCTTTTATATATTTATTCCCGAATTTCACAACTCAAACTAGTTAACTTCATCAGTGATGTAGACTGATGAGGAGAGAATACAAGGCCTGTGGCACCGTACAATCCAGAGGCCAAGAGTGGTGTAAGATAAATATGCCACTGATTCCTAGAGATTTTCCAATACATAAAATATGAGACTCTCTACCTCTCACCAGGCTTAATTCTAGAAATTTGGGATAACATACTACAGTCTTATGATCTAGATCAGTGATGGCGAACCTTTTAGAGACTGTGCCCAAAAACTGCCCCCCACCCCGCTCCGCCTCCCGCCTGCCTGCTCCACCCCTACCTGCCCCCTGCCCCACCCATCCGCAGGGCCACGCAACGCCTCCATGGCCCACTGCCAATCACCCAGGCAGCCCTGCAATGCCATGGCAGCCACGCCCTCCACCCACACCCCGCAGCAGCATCTGCACGCAATGGGGTGTGAGGGCAGAGTCTTGTCCCTGCTGCCTGGCTATGTCCTTGCTGCGCTGCTCTGTGCGGGCCATGCCCAGGGGCAACTCTCCTCAAGGGGGGCTGCTGGTGAGGAGGGGGCCACAGGGGAAGTCGGGGCTGGGGCAACTGTGCGCGTGCCCACAGAGAGGGCTCCGAGTGCCACCTCTGACACGCGTGCCATAGGTTTGCCACCACTGATCTAGATACAGAATGGCAATTAAGATGGGTGACTTTTAATAACCACAACCAAACATATCATGCAGATCCAACAAAATTACTTCCAGGAATGCAGCTGTCCCCCAAAATATGGAGCCACCTGAATAGAATCATGATAGGCTATGTGTTTACAATTCCCCTGGGTTTGGTGTTGTCTACAAATCTGATGAGATCTCCTTTTATCCTCTCATTTAGATCATTTATGAAGATGTTAAAGAAAACTAGGCCAAAGACAGAACCTTGAGGTTCTGCATGCTCTCCTCCATGTAGATGTAATTTCATTGAGGATTACATGCCAAAAGCAGTTGGTCAGCAAACTGTGAATCCATCTGGTGGTGGTACTGTCTATCCACACTGTTTTATCTTACCAAGAAGCAGGCTGTGGTTTACTTGGTCAAACATTTACTGAAGTCCAAGTAAACTATATCAACAACAGTTCCCCGATCCACTAATTTAGTCACTCTTATCAAAGAAGGCAATAAAGTTTGTCTGGAATGATCTGTTTTTAACAAACCCATGCTGGCTTCTATTGATCACTTATTTCTAAGTGCTCACAAATCTGCTGCTTGATTATCTTTTCTTGGATTTTTGCAGGTATTGATGTCAAGCTGATTGGTCTGTACTTCTTGAATCCACTTTTTTTCCCTTCTTGAAGAATGGAATCACAACAGCATTTTTCCAGTTCTCTAGTAGTCCCACCAAACTCCAGGAACTCTAAAATATTTTATTCAGTAGTCCCGAGATCACATCTGCCAGATCTTCAGTATCCCGAGATGTAAACCATCTGATCCTGGCGACTTGAATTTGTCTAAAGTGGGTAGTTTTTTAGTCAATTTTTTACCTATTTTGACCTGCAGTCTTATTCTGCCTTCCATAGTGCTGTTTTGGATAGGTTGGCCAATTTTTAGTTTTGCATAAAGACAGTTGCAAAGAAGGAATTAAGCAGCTCTGCTTTTTCCCTGCTGCCCATCACTTTCTTACCATCTTCTCTCCTTAGTCAACTGATCATTTCCTTGACATGTTTGCTGTTCCTTACATATTGAAAGAAATTTTTTGTTGTTGTTATTTTTGGCATTTGTTGGGTTAGGGTTAAGATTGTAAGTCTTAGTTCATTCTCAACCTTAGGCTTTCTGCAGGTCTGGAGATTCTGACTATTAGCTGGCATTCTGTTTTACTTGTATGTCCCTGTTTCCATTTTTCATATTTGTCC
Organism: Protobothrops mucrosquamatus; assembly: GCF_001527695.2. Taxonomy (NCBI): domain Eukaryota; kingdom Metazoa; phylum Chordata; class Lepidosauria; order Squamata; family Viperidae; genus Protobothrops; species Protobothrops mucrosquamatus. Next base: position 200,805 of record NW_015388208.1, on the reverse strand, counting down.
ATCTTGTCCTCAGTTTGTCAGAGAACTCTTTGTGCAATTATGCGGTCTTGTCTTTTGTTTTCCTTTCTCTGTGGTTTTTGTTTGAGTCTTTAGTATATCATTTTTCAGTTTCCCTGTATCCTGAATTATTTTTTCTTCTAGGATTTCCATCCATGGAATCCTTCCTAATCGCTCTCTTAGTTTATTAAAGTTAGCTCTCTTAAAGTCTAAAACACTGGACTGACTTGATAGAGCCAGCTGTGGCTGCATTATGGCAAATTCTAGCATGACATGGTCACTTTCCCCAGAGTTCCTACGACTTCTACTCCTTCAATCATTTCATCCCTATTAGTTAGGTTTGAGTCCAGTATTGCTGACTCTCTAGTTTGCACCTCCACCTTTTGGGTGACCAATTTGTCCCCTACACATGTCAACAACCTATGTGATCTCCCACTTGCTGCAGTTTGTTTCCCAATGGATATCAAGGAAGTTAAAGTCCTCCAATATTACTGTGATATGTTATCTGCACACCTCAGCTAACAGATTAGCAAAGATTTCATGTTTCCTCCGTTTGGTTGGGTGGCCTGTAGTATACATCTTCCCTTTGATATTCACCGAAATACTTTCAGTATTACATATTTTAGTATTTCAGAGCGGCAAGGTGGCCTAGTGGTGAAAATGCTAGCCTCCCCCTCAGAAAATCGAGAGTTCAATCCTAGGTAGTGGCAGATATTTCTCTCCTGGGAGACAAAGAAAAAATATCTGCTGCAAACTGCACATAGGTGTCAGGAAGGGCATCAAGCCAGTAAACACTCACCTTCATTCAGTCACCCCAACTCTACCCCAAATAGAGATTACAGGGTCATAAAAAATATGTATTTAGTATTTCAATTGTTCTTTACATCTTAAACTTTATTGCATTTTAAACTTGATTAAGAGCCACAGCTTGCCAATCTTTACTTAGAAGAATAAACCAGGTATTTATTTTTAGATACATTCATGAGGAAAAAAGCAGAGATTAGATAAATATACAGAATTATGTTTCACCAAAGAAGAATAAATGAGGGCAAAGACCTCATAGTACACCTCACCACAGCTTTCTTCAGATACCAGGTTGACTTGCTGTTATAGATTTGAGAGTTATGTATTGATAACACAACATCTGTAAGTTAAGCCTTGTAAAATAGAAGGATGTTTATTTGAAAAATGAAAATGTATATTTTAAACTAAGTAGAATATCATCGCTCAATATAATGATAAGGTTATTTTTCAAAAGTTAGTCTTACTCTATATAAATGTTGTTTTGTGATGAATTTTACATTATAAAGATTGATCAAAAACAAAATATTCCCAAATTTTAACAATAAAAAAAACAAGTACTAAATGAAAATGTTATAAATTTAAGGTAAGCTGGAAAGATTTGAGGGAAGTACCTGAACTATTGGCATACCTTTGCTATGAGGTGTTCGAAATGAATGAGAAATTAGAGCCAAGGCACAATTAGTTAAAAAAAAATAGTGGAGAAAAATAAAAAAGGTAAAGATGTCTTCAAAACAGCCAGCAGGCAACATCTTGCCACATCTATTGTTAACTCCTGCTGCCAATCAGCACTGTCCTAGTTATACAAAGCCTCCAGTGCACCAGACTGTGGCTAATTATGTACATTCAAGTGATTAGCAAGCACTTGTTGCCTCATTCACACCACC
>NW_015388208.1:194911-199014 GCF_001527695.2 Protobothrops mucrosquamatus | reverse complement strand
GAAACCAGCTGCAATTACTATAATTAGCAGTTTTCTTGCACTTTTTCTCTTCTACCTGTCCAATGGTAATGCTCACTGCAAACTACAACACTAATTTAAAAAGCCTTTGCTTTAAAATAAACTGCAATTCTTAACAAACACACACACTTGTTAGTAAATGGTAAATGACAAAACTACTTTCTAAAAGTGCCTATGTCTATTTGTAACATAGTATTGCTATTCATATATTTCCTTTGTGAGTGAAGAGGAACAGCCTAACATACACACATACAAGTATACTATTTCAAACCAGTATTGCTCTTCATGCTATGCTCAAGCAGTACTTCCTACAGTTAAAACAGGATGTAGAAGCTAAAGTTCCTCACAGTGGTGAACAAACATGATCTTCAAGTACTGCTATGCCATTTCTTTTGCCAGTCTCTGAAATGTTATTACTATGAATAATGAAAATATCTAACTGCAAAATCTTATCGTCATACAATACCGTCTTCAGCAATAACAGCATTTTACACATGTTGTAGATTTCAACTCCTATAATCCACAATCAGGATTGCTGTTTTATGATTGGGTATTACATCAGATTGGGGGGAAACTCTCTTCATCAAAATGTCTGCATTATTAGATTTCTCTTACTATTTATTCTGATTATCTCTGGTAACAGGTTAGCACACGGGTGTCGAACTTTATCACATCACATGACATATTGTGACGTATTGTGGCTTTTTTTGCCTTTGCAGAGCCAGGGTGGGTGTGGCCTGTGCATGACACATCCAGCCTGCCAGCCCCCCGTTTGACACCCCTGGGTTAGTACATTATAAAATAAGGTTCCACCTCAGCTCCTAATAAAAAGTATAAGTCATACTGCTTAAAATATATCAAACACAAAAGTAGGTAAATATTTATTGCACAGAAATTAGAGTTAATTTACACTGAATTGCCAATTATTTATAATTCTTTTTTATGTATTATTCATCTGTATCCATGCCTGTGTCATTCTAGAGAAAATTCTACAACTGATAAAACTAAAAGGGATGATTGTATTTATTCAGTGTCTGCTTGAATACATTTATCATCTGGAGAATTAATTCCATTGTCAATTTTTTTTTACTATTCATCCATATTCCTACAATTTTTTCATTATTCTGTACTCAGCACTTTATGGATCATCCCTATTTAGTCACCAGACATTTAGACTGGATATGGTATTTTTATCCATCTATTTATTGTGGACCTGATATACGCAAATGTTGTTTGATGATCTTAAAAGTATCATCATAGGACATAAGTTGTTTCAAGATGCCTTTTGCAATCAATTGGTGATTTTGTCAATGTCGATACTGTTAAAGTGTTCAAGTTTGAGATTTCACCAAGTACTATTGGTACTATCTTTGTTTTCTTTTGCCATAGTTGTTCTATTTCTGTTTGCAAGTTTTTGTATTTTATGATCTTCTTTAGTTCTTTCTCTTCTATTCTGCAGTCTAGATACTGACACTATCTAGATTTTTTGGTTTTAATTATTGACAATTATTAAGTCTGGCAGGTGTTTGTCTGTTTTAATTATAAAGTCCCAGAATATTTTAGCTTCTTTATTTTTTATTACTTTGTTTCTTTGTAGCCCACCAGTTCTTGCTTGCAGACAAATGGCATTTCTTGCAGATATTCCAATGCACCAATATTGTTAATTTGTCATGCTGTTGTTTGTAGTCAGTTTGTTCTTGCAGCAGCTAATTAGGTGATCTACTGTTTCTTATAGGTGCAGTCTCTTTTTTGCCTACCATTATACCATTAACATTAAAAGTCTCATGTCTGAAAAACGTTTGCCCAAAGGCATAATTGATTGTGCAATATTCTTGTTGCAATTAAGGCATGGATACATACATACTATAAAATGCTCTGATTGATAATCCTATTTTGGCGGGGGGGGGAAGAGTTTGGACAGCCAAAATAATTGGATAATTGATTGGTGCATGATGCACCAGCAGGCAATAAAATGTTGGTTGCAAAAAAGGAAAAAGAGCCAAATTTTAACTTAAACCCTAGAAGACAACTTTATGTAGGATGCATTACATAAACTAATCAGGAATTACTGCTGCCAAGATATCCTGATCCAGAAATGATGCTTTTACCTATTTCAACATGAGTCACAAGTCCAGGAGGACCCCAAACCGTAGAGTAGCTTCTTTAGGAAGAGAGCAACTCTGTTTACAGTTAAAATTGCAGTTATCTCAAAGGCAAAATATTTCTCAAAAAAATAGCAATTTGTTAGAATTCTATTTGAATTCTATTTGTACCATTCTATTAAATTCTATCTGTATCCATTCAGAATCCCACAGTCTTCTTGTTAGAACTTCACAACTTATCTGATTTGCCCTCTGGTGTTAACATAAAGTTTGTTGATAATAAAGTTATCATCAACGTACAGTATTGATGATACCTCACCACAGATGGATGATCTCGCAGAATAGTTTTATATATAGTTTAAAGAGCACTGGGGAGACAACTGAGTACTATAGTATCCCACTGCTGCAATCACTCTTTTACTACCACAAATTTGAATCATCTCCTAAAGGAGGGCTGTGACAATTACAGAATGGAAGGCAATCCAGTCAGAAATCATGATAAATGGAATCAAATCACTGAAAACTTTAATAGGACCAAGGCAGACACATTCCACATTCAAGCATCTGACATACATTATGTACCATATTGTTTATTTTGCAATAACAAATAAAAGAGCCTTTTCCATTATTTATAAATAAAGAAGTAACGTAACAAAGCCAAGGTAATAAATTAGTACACATATCAGGATACAATATTCTAGGATGGGGAAATGGTCACCCAATGCTTTAAGACCATATAGGATTGCCATTGTATGTACAAAAAAAATTAAAATGTAACCATTTCTGACAAACGCACATATTAAACCAGTGACAATGTATATAAATTCTGTATTCATCTCAGCGTCTGCAAGAAAGATCCTACACAACTGTTGCTGAATAAACCTTTATATTAATCTGCTGGCCTATCTCAATGAGGACAGAATCATTATTCAACAATTGGATCAGAAGCTATGGTTGATAAAATAGTTGGGGAAATGGAATCTGATACAGTTTAAAGATTTTGTTCTTATCATCCTGCTTTTTGCCTTGCTAATCCCTTGTCCAATTTTAACTCAGAAAAGTAAACTGCATAAAGAAGGTAAGAGTACCAGATGAGATATCATTATCCTATCCCTTTCCCAAGCCATGGGAATTAATGAGAGAAACTCACAGAAATTAGTTTATCTGGCTTGGTCCTTATCCTTTTTCAATGAACAGGATTGGATGCTTCCAGATATTCAAAGAGAAACCCAGCCCTACCCATGAAAAGTATTTATGCAATGCATGGTGTGAAAAATATACTTAATGGGAATGGATGAATGCAAGATGATCCATTCAGGCAATTCTTTGGCAAGAGAACTTTTGATATGGACAAAATTCTGTATCTTAAAGGATTTCTAAAATATAGAAAAGTAAACGAGACATATAAGGACATTATTATTTGTGGGAAGGAAAGCATGCAATGGAAAACAAATATTTCCAATAAGGAGTCTGCAAGAAACTAATGATAAATTAGTTAAACAGACACAATAAGAAAAATAAAGCAATGAAACTTGCTTTTAGTATGAATATATGGGGTGCTGGAACACCCAGCGCCACTAGAATTTTGTCCAGCCTCCTCAAAATTGTTCCTTTGCAGCCTCAACAACAGTAACAAGAAAAGGACTTGTCCAATCAGGCTGACTTGGGAAGCTTCTATTTCCTATTTTTCCTCTTGATATTGATGCCTCTGTCTCTCTTTCAGTAAATGAAGTTCTCTTTGCAGTGGACTCTGGACATTAACCCATTATTATTAAACCAAAGCAATAAGATATTTTGATGCCCATTTGGAACCCGGTAACACTCCTGTCTTCACTGTCAAAATGCCTCTCAGAATGAGAGAGTCAACTCCAATGCCATCTGGTTCAGGATCAAAGACACATCAAAATTATATCTATCCACTTTTCCAGTTGTGCCTGGAACTGGGCAGTATTCCTCCTATGACTGCCTGCTTTATATCCACAG
>NW_015388208.1:189519-194480 GCF_001527695.2 Protobothrops mucrosquamatus | reverse complement strand
GATCCAAACAGCTGCATTTCCAACTTCTCTCTGTGCCATTCAAGCTGCTGATTTCCTACTGGACAAATCCTATGCCCTCATCATACCTATTCCCCATATGAGAGTGGCCTTTCTGTCTCATCACTTTGGCTTATTCGGCTCCCTCACAGCTGAGCAAATTGCAGGTAGCATTCCTGAATTCTCCAAATCTTCTTGGCATCCTTGTTTCCTTCCTTGAAATCTCTGCTCTCTTTTAGCCCTGCCTTGTGATGAAAGTTTTTTCCAATCATAATTCAAAAATTCTTCCACTTTCCAAAATTCAGGAAATTTCCATTGTAAAGGCAATTTTTAAAATTTTATACTGATTATAACTCTGATAGATGTTTCTGAATGTGCAATATGTGTTTCTTCTGAATGTGTTGAACCTGGTTTTTTGCTCATTCTGTTTCTGCTCATGTTGCCGAGTTACAAGCTCTGACTTGAACTTGCATTTTAAACTAAGGTTCCTCTGGTAATAGTTATAGTAGCAGTTTTTATTGTTTTGGTGTTATACATAACTACAGCCAATTCTGGGAAAACCTTGTTGAATCCAGGATGCTGACTTTGCTTCTGTTTTACAGTACTTGCTGCTATTCTTCTGCCCTCTGCTGTTGCTCTTGTTAAAGTAAATGTCTATTCTCATTTGCCTAGCAATGAACTTCTTACTTTGTGCTCAACATGTTGCACTCTAGTCTCCCAATGTTTCTATACAATGTGCTTTTTTACTTCTTTTTATTGCCCAATAGGTGTGGTACTACCTGTTGCTGAGGTAGTAGAGAGACATTTCAGCCAATAAATCACAAATTACTAGAAATTGGGAAAATGATCAGTCAGATACCAGCTGGAAGAATTATACCACTCTTATCCCTTCTGGAGAGAGCCACTTTGGTATAAGGGCTAGGGCACCAGGCTAAAATGAGTTCTAGTCCTGCCTTAAACACAAAGCCAGCTTGATGACTTCTCTCATTCCTAGCAAGAAGGCAATGACAAACCACCTCTGAGAATCTTGTCAAGAAAACTGCAGGAATTAATCCAGGCAGTCACCAGGAATTAATACTAACTAAAGGCACATGCTCATGTGTGCACACACATGCACACACAGAATAGCTTTTGGAAGCAGTGCAAAATCCTAAGCCAAAGTAATGTCTTGATTCATCCTCCCCAATAAGGAACAAAAACACATAACCAGGCACCACATAAACACTATGCATAGAACAGCCTAGTGCAGATTTGGCAGCCCGGAATGGGAGGCAGGCACCGCTACGTGCGCACATGCAAATGAGCTGCGAGTGCATGCGCACACGCAAACGGGGCAGCACGGGCGTGAGTGCTGCAAATGGGGCAGCGCTAGTGCTGGCAGGACGCTATGGGTGGCACTAGTGCTGGTGGGACACTCTGGGGCGGGGCGGTACTAGCACTGGCAGGATGCTCAGGGCGGCGCTAGTGCCGGTGGGATACTCGGGGTGGCGCTAGCACCATGACACTCTCATGGTCAGGTGGCGCTAGCGCCAGCAGGATGCTTAGGGCAGTGCTAGTGCCGGTGGGACACTCAGGGCGGGGTGGTGCTAGCGCCAGTAGGATGCTTGGGGCAGCGCTAGTGAGAGTGTGGGGGGTGAGTGCACATGCATGTGCACGTGCACTGGCCATCCCTTCACGCCGCCCAGTGGCCAAGTGGCTGCGGCCCAGTAGTAGGCCACGGCCCACAGGTTGCGGACCTCTGGCCTAGTGGATTCATTCTGGAGAGAGAAAAGTTCCCTGAGGATGGGTTCCAGCATGAGTCTGAAAGCTTGGAAGAAGCTGGTGACCAACTCTGATTGGATCCTGCAAAACTATCCTGGGACACATATATTTGCCTTCATTCATCAACAGAAACCGAAAGTCATCTCTAGTCAGACTCCTTAGATTTCTATTTCTGAAGTAGTGGAAGTGACTATGAATTAACTAGAGTTAGGATACAGAAATTGGTGGATTCCTTAATTGAAAAATTCTCTAGAAAGGAGACAGGCAACTACTTTGCACTCACCAGTCATTTATATTTAATTATTTTTAGCAAATATGGATGGTGTGATTCTAATTTGCTCCTACAATCTTTTTTTTCTTTTAATCCACATCAAAAGCTTAATACACTTATTCTTCTTAATGTCCCATTCAAGATGAAAGAAAATCATACTTGTCTTATTTAATAGTTTGGTTGCTGAAAGATTCAGTATCTAATATTTTGACACAAATAGTTAGATTTCACTCCAAAGCCATACAAAAGAATAAGTGCTCTATAAATAAAAATAACAGGCTTACTAATACAACATTCTATGTTTCATCCTATTTGAATATTGAATGCTATAAAGTTATTTACTTCCTTCATTTCAGTTTTTCTCATTCTTATCTTCATCCAAGGCAATAGACATGTTTTATAGTTAAGTAGTTCAGCCCAGTAAGTTTTATAGTTTTTATGTCTATAATTTTTATGCTATCTTAAGTATACCTACTTATTAATTTACCTATATACCTATGATATTTTGTTTTATTTTCTCTGTCTCTTTTTTCTTTCAACTGGTCAATGCACATAATAAAATTTGTTTCCTTCTGCTCTCATTTAGTAGTTAGTAACCAAACTCTGCAATACAGTCTTGAAGGATCTGTTCTGAGGGTTTTATTCTGCACCGGCTCATGCAGCCTGAGAATGCGTTTCGCTTGATTCTGAATAGGATGGAGATGACAAAAAAAGCCCAAATGCATTTTCTAGGCTGTATCAGCAGAACTACACTGTCAAGATTAAATGAGATTACTATTCTCTATTCTGATTGGATCACACCTGAAATATTACATCCAGTTCTGGTGTAGCACTATAGCAAGAAGAAAGGATAGCAACCAAGAAGATTGGAAGAAAAACTATGAACTGTTGGAAATGCTGTTATGTTTAACTTGGAGAAGATAAGACTAGGAAAAGCCGGATAGCTGTCTTAAGTATCTGAAGAGCTGGCATATAGAACAGGCATCTTCCAACATTTCCAGGCTATGGAACATGTTGGTATTTAAAAAAAAATTCTTGTAACCTCTGACTCATAAAATGTCGACCATAGTATTTTTAATGGTTTTTAAAATTTTATTTATCACATTTCTGCACTGACAATCTCACCTATGTGACCCTAAGAGGTTTTCAATAGGAGAAAAAAAACTTCATATTTTCTATTATACCTTAAAAGAATTGCTATAAATGCCCTGGCTGCATCTGAATGGGGCTTTTTTTTTTGTTTCTTTTCTTCTTTTTTCTTTTTTTGCACATAGTCTTTCAAGAAACCTAGTTTGAAAAAAACATGATACAGAAGGTGGGGAAAAATTACTCACAGTTGCTCCATAAAACAGGAGAAGAAAAAATAAGTTTCTGAAGACATGCTTCTTTTCTACTAGTGTATACAGAACTCCATCATTTTTCCATGTTTAATAAATATTCTATCTAAAATATATTTATTTGCTCTAGTTTTCTGCCATATATATATATAATTTCTGCCATGTATATATAACCTGCACTTTATTTTCACTTTATTTTCACTATCAATATTTTAGTCTTTGATACATTAATGTCCAGACACATAATTCTCATTGTATCATATAATCTATTAATATTCACTTGCAAACATTTGGGTAATAATAATAGTAATAATAGTAATAGTAATAGTAATAGTAATAATAATAATAATAATAATAATAATAATAATAATAATAATAATAATAATAATAATAATAATAATAATAATAAAGTTGGATAATAAAGTTGGAAGGGACCTTGGAAAATAGCTTGACTCCCTCTTCTTTGTGGCAGCCCCTGAGATATTGGAACACTGCTATCATGTCCCCCCTCGTCCTTCTCTTCATTAAACTAGACATACCCAATACCAGCAGCCGTTCCTTATATGCTTTAGCCTCCAGTCCCCTAATCATCTTTGTTGCTCTTCTCTGTACTCTTTCTAGAGCAGTGGTGGCGAACCTATGGCACGGGTGCCAGAGGCGGCACTCAGAATCCTCTCTGTGGGCATGCACACCGTTGCCCCAGTCCTAGGCCTTCAGCTGGGTTTTATAAAACCTTTTCGCTTTAGGCCTCCGCCACCGTGTGCAAAAAAAAAAGGTTCAATCAGTCAATTTCAACTTCTCGCGAGAAAAAAAAGATCTTGCAAAGTTGGAATTGATTGATTGAACTTTTTAGTCCCACCCAGTCTGCCGTTACCACCGCAGCCACGCCCACCCAATGGGCCACGGCCAGCTAATGGGCCACACCCACCCGGCACCCGACGATGCATAAGTGGATTTTGAGTTACAGTTTGGGCACTCGGTCTCTAAAAGGTTCGCCATCACTGTTCTAGAGTCTCAACATCTTTTTACATCACGGTGACCAAAACTGGATGCAGTATTCCAAGTGTGGCCTTACCAAGGCATTGTAAAGTGGTATTAACACTTCATGTGATCTTGATTCTATCCCTCTGTTAATGCAGCCTAGCACTTTTTGGCAGCTGCAGCACACTGCTGGCTCATATTTATTTGGTTCTCAGTCAACAATATATCATTTGCATACAAAAGCACATACCCATTTGCATCATTAACTAAAACACCTGTATCTGTATTTTGTCTTTGATTTTACAGAAGGAAGATAACAGCAACATAGTATACAAAATCAATTGCAACAATTGTAACCAATTCTATGTGGGACAAACAGGAAGGCAATTGAAAACAAGAGTTCATGAACATCAACTAGCAGTTCAATGACATGACCAAAAATCCCTGATCTCAATCCACATTGATGATAAACAACACCAATTTGATTGGGAAGGAACAAAAATTATTGAGCATGCCAACACCTGCCACACACGTGAATTTACTGAGGCCTGATATTCCACCAAAAGAGCAATGGACAAGCATATTGATAATAATAATAATAATAATAATAATAA
>NW_015388208.1:184379-188943 GCF_001527695.2 Protobothrops mucrosquamatus | reverse complement strand
GCAGCCAAAATCTAAATCCTGAGCTACAAGTATTTTTTATTATTTCATATATTACCTTTATTATATAATTTCTGTAAATCAATAGAGACCAAATAAATTTTCACATTCATGCACTTCTCAATGACTTGCTAAAGGTAAAAATATGCACTATCCACATACTGCCCAGCAAAGAGCCATAAAGTACTTCCCAGTTTTTGCTTCCTTTTGTATACTTTCTGTTAGAATTACACCACCTGTTTTCAGCACTTAAACTAATTCCCCTGTAGTTTTTGAATTTATACTTGCTACCTTTTCTCTTACTAGATATTTGTTGTTCAGTCACTAAATCTTGTCTGACTCTTTGTGACCATATGGACCATTACACACCAGCCCGTTCTCCACCATTTCCTGGACTTTGCCCAAATTCATGTTCATTGTGTCAATGACACTATCTAACCATCTCATCCTCTGTCATCCTCTTCTCCCTTTGCCTTTAATCTTTATCAACATCAGGGTCTTTTCCAATGAGTCCTCTCATTTGGTGATCAAAGTACTTGAGCTTCAGTATCTGTCCTTCCAAAGAACAGACAGGGTTGATTTCCTTTAGGGTTGATTTCCTTTATATATATATGTATGAAAAAAAATTAACAGTATTCTTCCGATGGTCACGCAGTCTTCATACACATTAAATATTAAGCTTTCTCTAATTACACAATATACACCTGCAGCTTTGTTATTTTATAAAAAAAATTTCTTGGACAATAACATTGAGTTTTAATTTCAATTCCACTGTTTGACATGTCACTATCATTTCTCTATAAACTCTAAAATACTCTTACCAGCATTGCTTTGCATTAGTTTCATCCAAAATCATTTAATTTCTTTTATTCTTAATTCCTTTCACTCTGCCAAAGTCTCTTTATTTGGTCCCTTTCACTTACTTCCAAAATGTTTTTTTATTTCCATCAAAATCACTCTACGATTTTACCTTTTAAATTTTAAACATTCCTTGTTCACTTTGACCACATTTGTTACAACTATCCTTTTCTGTCTATACATGGATACTGTATAGATATAGTAGCTTTCACCTTCATTTCTTAAAGCAAGCATTCTTACATGCATTATTCTCATCCTGTTTATTTTCATTCAACATTTTCATCAAGCAACATTTTTTGTACTTACTATCAGTGTAATTCCACAGTCTTTTGTGATACTCTGTAAAATATTTTTTTTCTTAATACTAAACAGCTTCAGCAACCTTTTTGCTTACATCCACTTCAATTCATGATGCTGGGAGAGCACTCAGGGTTTCTCTTCCCACAGATATTCTACCATTCGCTCCTGTTTTATTCATTTCTTCCCTTTTCCATGTTCTTCTCCCCCTTCCCAAGATACTAGCTCTTTATCCATATCATGAACAATAAATGGCACTTAAGGCTATTAACAAGAAAAGCTGAAAGTACTGAAGTTCTAAAATGTATTAAATGTAATTTAAACATAATAAAAACAGCCCACGTGTCCTAAAAAAATCCATTGATATATCAATGCCTAGAGAAATAAAAAAAGTATTTATTAAATTCTATGGTGTTTTGTATTTTATTAAGTAGTATATTAATCCAAAAACTAATTTTCATAAACAATTAATAGCAAAACTATATGCTGAAACTATGGAATATTTTTAAAATGTTGTGACACAATTCTGACAGAAAAGTCAGAATTGATTGTAAGAATAATTATTGGTGTGTCATCTTCACTGAGTTATCATTAAATTAAACACTCATTTTGGTACAGATGAATATCATTTTCTATTTGAAGTGGGCACGGATCCAAACACAGCAAACACATTGTTTCCTGATAGCATACAGTAAATTAGTAAAAACTCAGCAAAACAAGTACAAATGAATAATAGCATTAAGTGGAAATAAAAATTAAATTCCAAGATACTTTTAGCCTTACGTTCCATTTTGTAAGAAAGTTGTTCATTTTAAAGAATTCCTAATGTCCAAGAAAAGTATAGACTTAATTAACTAAAATGCAGAGATAATAACAGCTCTCTCTTATGATTACTGACTTAGGAAATGTCATCTCCAAGGGAAAATCCGTTTTTTCTTGATGCGTAGATTACTTTTTCATTTTAAAAAAAGTATGCTTAATTGTAGTCATCTCTCCCATAATATAAATAGTTCCCTAGGAAAAACCAGCTACCCAGGCAACTGGATTACTCTGCCTGAATGGTTCTATCGAAACTTTCCTACAGTACTTCACTTTGCATTGAACTATCTATGATTAGAATGCCAATTATCTAAGTTTTCCTTGTTGACTCTGCTATCTTACAAATGAGATACCAGAAAGTCCATCTGATGTTGAAAAACTGTCTAGGCTGTTTCATAAGTCTAAGAAACTAGAACAAAGGGCAATACTGCTTTCTATTTGTACAAAGGTGACAGAGAAAAACAAAAGAATATTGCCTGGAATACCCTTTTAAAATATTATTTATAATATGAAAATTAATGTGTCTTGAATTTCTATTTTTGGGTGCATCGAAAGTGCTTTTATAAAAAAAATCACATTAAATCTATAGTGCAATGTTTCTCTTGATTTTTTCTCGCAATAAAATCTATAAATATGTGGAACAGCTTTTTGCTATTTTTAGAATTTATTTAATAAGTGGACTGACAGAGGGCTCATGTATTATGTCAGTATGCCATAATGTTAAGCGTTAAAAACATAGATAAACTTAAGTTTAAAAAAATCACAGACAAGTAACACTTCGTTAATGATGTCAGTTTTCCCCCCAAGTCATTCAAGCTTCAATAATTCAATCCAAACAGTATTTTAAGGAGCAATCAGTGAATTGAGGACCAACTAAATTTTCAAGCATACTGTGATTTTAGTGCTAATAAAAATACCACATCTGCATAGCAGAACTCTACCAAAAAATCATTTCTAAATGCAATGAGTAACTGCACATTTATCTTACCCATTATTCATTTTCTTCATAAAATTGTTACTCTAAAGGTACTAAGTTCAGAGCAAATTCAAATTCTATGCAAAACAAGTTTCAAATGTACTAGCTTGGTTGAAACATGTCAGCCCCAATTCTCTACACCTGATTACTGCACCCTGCCTTAAATGTATTTTGCAAAGGTAAATCCTGCCTTACCAACCTTCAAGGAAGTGATAATAGGTACATGGGCAGAAATGATCCTGTCAAAGTTGTATATTATATGTTAAAAAATTCTTTCTTTTTAATTGATTTACTGACTGACTACATATGAGATGAAACTGATAAATTTCATTCTAATTTGTTCTTCAAAATGTTATAAATAAAAGAACAAAATGACAGAATGTATTGCTTTTACATATATGGATCATGTTACATTATAGTTCACTAATCACTGCTTATAGCTTTTGAAAATTCAACAATAAATACTTGTTAACATGAGTATCTAGGCAAACAATAAGATTCCAGGTAGTTGGTTGGGAATAAATGCAAAAAATAGTATAGAAAATTAAATCAAGATACTCACCATATAAAAATACTTTACAGTGGTTAGGGACACACTTGCAACAGTCAAGAATTTTGTTATATGAATATTAAAGAATATTTAGTGTAAGAAACTATAAAGTAGACTATATGACAAAATTCTGATCATATATGTATAGTATATTTCATTTTGAATCAAAAAAAGAATTTCTGCTCAATGCCTCAAGAAAGGCATTACAAGCTAAACTAGTTGATTTGAACATATTTGAGACTGGTCAAGTCAACCATAGATGAATAAAATGGAGGCTTATATTTCCCTAAATTCTTGGAAGCTATGCTTACAGAATAGGGCTTCAAGAACAATGAGAGGAAAGAGTGGTAGGCGAACAAAGTTTTAGATATATTAGAAATCCTCCAGTCTTCTCAATTTGCCATCCCCCAAATATCAGGCTTTAAGTCGAAAAGTACAGGATTAATAAATCCACTGCATAACAACCATATTTAGTGGATTTATTAACACCCTTTTTGGAAAGAAATTTTCTCATTGGAAAAAAAACTTTCTATACTCAAATTACACAAAGTAGTATACGTGTACATGTATAATTTTATAATTCTATTACAAGGAAAGCCAATATGCAACGAAATTATGTATAATGAAATGTAATATAAACAAAGAACTTGTACTAAAAAGCAGAAAAATCTATTTTTAATTTGCTGCTCAGTCATTAGAAAGGTACCCCATAACGACCATATGTTACTCAAATATGTTATCACACCTACAATTTCATCATATGTCTCCCAAGAAATTAATTAGCTCTAACTTCTTCAACTTTGACAAAATGTCTTCAATAAGTCATGTTACTAGCTGTTAACAAACATTTCAAATTTCAAAGCTTTCCCAGCTTTTATTTAACCTTTAATTATTACAATTTAGCAGTATTTAAAAAGCAGATGTTCTTTAATGTTTCAATTTCTTAAGAATAGTATTTACAGTTTTTCAAAAATTAAAAAAACATTTTAACATAGTTAAAAGTTTTCCAATAATGTTTATTCATATGCATAACTACTTTCATCCTTTTAGGATCAAGTTTTTTTTTT
>NW_015388208.1:179818-183628 GCF_001527695.2 Protobothrops mucrosquamatus | reverse complement strand
CAGCTTTTATTTAACCTTTAATTATTACAATTTAGCAGTATTTAAAAAGCAGATGTTCTTTAATGTTTCAATTTCTTAAGAATAGTATTTACAGTTTTTCAAAAATTAAAAAAACATTTTAACATAGTTAAAAGTTTTCCAATAATGTTTATTCATATGCATAACTACTTTCATCCTTTTAGGATCAAGTTTTTTTTTTTAAAAAAAACCTGTAATTCTAACTGCATAGATGAAAGCAAATTATATAAAAATATTAGAATGAGGGAGCACTAAAATCAGAGGAGACATTCACTGTGACATAATAATTTTCTAGGTGGAGGGAATTTTTTCCTGAATGAAGAATTTCCATCCCAGATCTGTAATGGGGGTTCTAGTTCACAACGCAGCTAAGGCTATCATCTCCTGCCCTATACACTTTGCCTTATATAGAACTCAGTCTAATTAGACTTTTAGACTGCATATAGTCTCTGCAAGTATGGTAACCATGTATTTTTCTTTGGTAGATTTTAATAAGTATTTTCGCTATAAACTTTTGTAGATTGCTTTAAAGCTAAAATATTTATTATGTTATTAATATGGTTCTTTCCGTAGAGGGTAATTGGAGGGCCACCCACTCCGAATCCGATCGGAAACTGGTAAAGTCCCATTTAAGGACTTACCTAGTGGCGATAAGAGCGGCGAAACGAAACTATTTCTCCGCTCTTATCGCGTCTGCAGGTAACCGATCTGCCGCCCTGTTTAGGGTGTCCCGCTCCCTCCTTCATCAGAGGGTCCGGGACGTCCCTTTGCAGGGTCGGGCAGAGGAATTTGGGTGTTACCTGCATGACAAAATCGATCGGATCCAGGCCGGGTTAGCCTCCGATTGGACTAGTTCAGACGGGCCAATGGAGGCAGGTCTTGAGTCCACTTTGTGGGAAGAGTTTGATCCTGTGACTCCCGAGGACATGGACAGGATGCTGGGACGGCTGAACACCACCACATGTCTACTGGACCCGTGTCCCTCCTGGCTGGTACTGGCCGCCCGGGAGGTTACATGAGGCTGGCTCCAGGGAATCATCAACACTTCTTTGAGTGAGGGGTTCTTGCCGGCCGCCTTGAAAGAGGCAGTGGTGAGGCCCCTCCTCAAGAAGCCCTCCCTGGACCCGGCTGTTTTGGCCAACTACCGTCCTGTCTCCAACCTTCGCTTTCTTGCGAAGGTTGTTGAGAGTGTGGTGGCACGACAGCTCCCTCAGCACCTGGAAGAAACTATCTATCTAGACTCGCGCCAGTCCGGCTTCCGGCCTGGGCACAGCACGGAAACGGCATTGGTCGCGTTGGTTGATGATCTCTGGAGGGCTCGGGATAGAGGCTGTTCCTCTATCCTGGTCCTGCTAGACCTCTCAGCGGCTTTTGATACCATCGACCATGGTATCTTGTTGCACCGGTTAGGGGGGTTGGGGTTGGGGGCACCGTTTTACGGTGGTTCTCCTCCTCTTGGACCGGTCGCAATTTGTGTTGGCAGGGGGGCAGAGGTCGACTTCGAGGTGCCTCACTTGTGGGGTACCACAGGGGTCGGTCCTCTCGCCTCTCCTGTTCAACATTTATATGAAGCCACTGGGTGAGATCATCCGTGGTTTCGAGGTGGAGTTTCATCAGTACGCAGATGACACCCAGCTGTACATCTCCACCCCGGACCATCCCAACGATGCCGCGGAAGTGATGTCCCGGTGCCTGGAGGCCGTGCGAGTCTGGATGGGGAGGAACAGGCTTCGACTCAACCCGTCCAAGACCGAGTGGCTGTGGTTTCCGGCGTCACGACATAGCCAGTTGGCTCCATCTCTGGCTATCGGGGGCGAGTCATTAGCTCCCGCGGAGAGGGCCTGCAACCTGGGCATCCTCCTGGATGCTCGGCTGTCTTTAGACGATCATGTGACGGCCGTGGCCAGGGGGGCTTTTCATCAGGCTCGCCTGATACGCCAGTTGCGCCCCTTTCTGGATCGGGACGCCCTATGCACGGTCACTCAAGCCCTCGTTGTTTCCCGCCTGGACTATTGCAACGCTCTCTACATGGGGCTCCCCTTGAGGTGCACCTGGAGGCTCCAGCTAGTTCAGAATGCAGCCGCGCAGGGGATTTTGGAGGCCTCTAGATACTCCCATGTAACACCTCTCCTGCACGAGCTGCACTGGCTGCCGGTGGCCTTCCGGATGCGCTTCAAGGTGTTAGTAACAACTTTTAAAGCGCTCCATGGCAATGGACCTAGGTATTTGCAAGACCGCCTCCTACCAAATATCTCCCTTCGACCAGTACGCTCCCACAGAGAGGGCCTCCTTAGGGTGCCGTCGGCCAGTCAATGCCGGCTGGCGACCCTCAGGGGGAGAGCCTTCTCTGTGGCAGCTCCTACCCTCTGGAATGACCTACCCCCTGACCTACGTACAACTACGGACCTGCGCCTCTTCCGCCGAGCCTTGAAAACCCATCTATTCTATGCGGCCGGCCTGGCGTAGTTTTGATTGGGCTTTGCTAGGGGTTTTATATGGGGTATTTTAGAGCAGGCTTTTTATTCAATATTTATTGTGATTTTTATTGCCTGTTCACCGCCCTGAGTCCCGTAAGGGAGATAGGGCGGTATATAAATTTAAATAATAAATAAATAAATAAATAAAATTATTCATTAGTTACCAAATTTGTTTAAGAAGGGCAGCCATATACATTTTCCTAACAAATAAAATATAAATAAAAAGTAGAATTTACATTAAATTACAATCGACCAATGAGTTTTCTATTAAAAATATTTCCAGCATTATTTTTTGTATTACCAGAGTTGTGCATTATATTAAAAATATATACATTTGCATTCTAAATCATGTCCTCAAGATGGAATTAAAATACCATAAAATGTATTACCAACAGATGGATTATGTGGTAAGAAGTAAAGATATAAACTACTATACTAAATATACATTGTTTCAATTAAGGCTAGAATTACAGAAATTGCAGGTGCCTGGTGTGGGCATTTGAAATATTGTTCTATTTGAACTGTAGCTTAAAGCATGTGAAAGATGGGGAAAATGTTGATGACATAGACTTACATTTTAAAATGAGATTTTATTTATAAAGGCTTCTACAGTATTTCAGATATCTGTAACTCTAAGCAGTTAAGCTGATAGAGAACTGAACAAAGAACATATTTACAATGAAAATGTTCAATAGTAACAGACGTTAGAAACAAAAATAAAATTAAGAATAATGGACAGAGGCAGAAATTCTTTTGGTTGAATTTTTATAAAAATTTCCTAATTTTACCCTTCTGAGCAAGAACTGAACCAAAACTCAATTATTCCTCAAAAATTTTCACTTCCCTAAAATAAATTCTCCAAACAAAATATTCATAAAAATGTATTTAAAAATACTGGAAATAAATTGGAAATAGTACAATAGTGAAAATAAAAGTAAGGGAGCTATAGCCCGATTAAAGTTTAGTAAAGTAATGGCTTGGATCAGACATGTCAAACTCGCGATGTCACGTGACGTTGCACAATGTATCGGGACGGTTTCGCCATTGCCAGCAATGGGGTGGGCACGGCTTCCGGATTACACGGCCGGCCCGCGGGCTGGCAGTTTGACACTCCTAGCCTGGATGGTATTCATCCCAGAGTTCACTGGGCCATTAAGTGATCTGTTTAACCAGTCTTTTCTAACAGGTTAAGTTCCCCAGGAATGGCAAACAGCTAATACTGTACCCATCCACAAGAAAGGAGCTAGGGAAGAAGCTGGAAACTATAGAGAGCTTAACATCTATAGTAATGAAGTTAATGGAATCACTCCTGAAA
>NW_015388208.1:148638-179341 GCF_001527695.2 Protobothrops mucrosquamatus | reverse complement strand
ACTGCAGTTCATTGTTTCTAAATGTAAGATCATGCACTTGGAGAAAAAGAATCATCTGGCAGAATACAGTATTGGGGGTACAGTATTAGACAGAGCAACAGAAGAAAAGGCTCATAGCAGATGACTGCAAAATGAGTAAACAGGGTGGTCAGGCAATTGTGAAGGCAAACAAAATTCTGGGATGCATCACTAGAGGGATCACCAGCAAGAAAAAGGAGGTACTAATCCTGCTATATAGGGTTTTAGTAAGACCCCATTTGGAATATTGTGTCCAATTCTGAAGACCTCACTTTAAAAAAATATTGATAAAATCGAGTGAATCCAGAGATGGACAACAAAAATGGTACAATGTCTAAGGGACAGAAGATATCAGGTGGAACTGAGTTTGTACAACCAGGAAGACAGAAGGGAAAAGGGGGACATGATTGAAACCTTTGAATATATTAAGAGTGTAAATAAGGTTCTAAAACAGTGGTTCTCAACCTTTTTAATGCCGCGACCCCAACCGGTCGTAAGTCGAGGACTAAACCGGTTGTAAGTCGAGGACTAAGCCGGTCGTAAGTTGAGGACTAAACTGGTCATAAGTCAAGGACTACCCAACCGGTCGTAAGTCGAGGACTTTCCCTGCCCGGGAGCGCCGCGCATGTGTGGTTCCGCCCCCTGCGCCGGCCGAGGCGTAGCTGGCAAGCGGCAGAGACAGAGCAGGCCAACCACCAGTTGCCCCAGCCCAAGGGAGGTAAGGCACCCGCTTGAAAAGGGGAAAAAAATGGCGGACAAAAATAATGGCGGACAAAAAAATATGGCGGACAGCCTTGCTTGGTGACCCCCATGAAATGGTCGATCGACCCCAAATGGGGTCCCGACCCACAGGTTGAGAACCACTGTTCTAAAAGGCAGTATTTTCAATATTAAGCAAAAATCAAGACCACAGAGGCATAATCTCAAACTGACAGGAGGGAAGTTCAAAAGTAATTACTTCACAGAAAGAGTAGTGGAAGCTTGGAATCAACTTCCAAAAGAGGTAGTGAGTCAATCATCAGTAGCTGAGTTTAAACATGCTTGGGATAAATACATGTCCATCATCTGACAAAAATTAAAAAAATAAATAAAAATATTAAAATTAATTAATTAAAAAGAAAAAAACAATCAAAAATATGTCAAGGGGCAGACTTGATGGATCATTAGGTCTTCTTCTGCCATCAGTTTTCTGTTTCTGTTTCTATTGTGCTAATTGTGCTGAGTTAAAAATGTTTCATTCTGGGACAAAGTGTTCGAATAAGAGTGGCTGTGTAGTTTCAGATGTTGGAGAACACTAATGATGTGGACCCCTTGAACCCAACCAAACCTTATAGTCCTTTCCACACTCTTCATTTGAATCAATGGATGCCCACAAAGGTATTCCTCAATTTTGAGAAAAGGTGAAAGTTGTATATCACCAAGTCTGGACTGTAAGAAGAGTGAAGGAAGACAGATCCAACTTCTCAACTGCCTCTTCAGTGGTTTGTAGAGCGTGAGGCCTAGCACCATTCACAGAAAATATTTCTTTTTATGGTTCTGAACTCTGCTTAATCATTGTTTCAAGTTTTGAATATGGCAGTTCTGTTGAGCATTGCAGTTGAATATAGCACTCTGATCTGATACTGATGCCAGGTTCAAGAAAATCCATGTGAATAATACCATCTGTGTCTCAAAATAACTGTACACCATAAATGTTCCTGTCAAACCCTAGGTTTTTAATTTTTCTCTTTCTTTTTTTTGCACATAAAGTGTTGTGATGATATTCCATGCACTGACACTTCAATTCTGGGTCATAATGATAAGCCTATATTTTGTTGGCTGCCACAATGCTATAAAGAAATTCCTCACTTTCTTTGTCAAAGTGTGACAATTGCTGCCAAGTATCAACTCTTGGAACTCTCAGCATGTGAGGAATCCATCTTCCACAAATCTTATAATATTGAAGAACATCAATATGACCCATACATTCCTGTGAAATGCCAAGCTTGACAACAATTTCCTTTTGAGTGATCCGTTGACTATTCTTAATCAGTTCATCAAACTTTCTCACACGAAATTTGTTGGTTGTTGTTACAGCTCTCAATTTCATTCTTTTTCTTTCTATAATTTGCTGTAATTATTTTGAAATTTATCTTTATTACTTCCTGTCAAGTGGAATCTTAGATATTTCACAGAATCCTTTGCTATCTTGCAGACAGTGTGTCTTTTATAAAGTTCTTCTTCAGAGGTTAAATGTCTTATTATCTTAGCTTTCTTTTCATTTTCTTTCTGAAAAGGCAGCCAAACTTTTTGATTATTTATATCAACATATGGAGCTTTGTGGTTGCATAATTAATATTATATTGTCTGCATAGTAGTTCATTTTGTATCCCTCTTCTTAATCATTATTCCAGTTATTTATCTTTTGGGATCTTGTTTACTATAACTTCCAAAGAGATTACAAATAGTAAAGGAAAGAATACTTTGCCTTGTGCCTTTCATTCTGAGAAGCTTGCAGAGTGTGTTCCCTTCACTGTACTCTTTGCTGTTTATTGTTGACATACACTCTTTGGGATCCTTCTCCAGGATTCATTTTGCCTAGAACCTCCAGCAGAAATATTCATTCAAAGATGTCAAAGCTTTTTCCTCAGCTAAAATATTACAGCTGCCTTATTCATAATGCTGATATAATCTAGTGCATTTATAAGTAATTCAACTGTTCTCCATCAATGTTGTCTTTGGAATATAATGTCTGGTAGGTGGTTATTATTTGGGAATGCACTTCCTTTTACATAGCTAATATATTTACAAACAACATTCTATAACGAAAATGATCTACGTGACTGAGATTTCTTTGTGTTCTTGTTCATGACTTTCCTTTGTGTTATGAATGCTTATTTCTATGTCTTTAACATTGTTTTTATCTCGATTTCATTCATCATATTTGATAGTTATGTCACTAATTCCTTTTCTAATTTCTGGTAATTCTGGGCTATCAGCCTATCCGGGTTGGACATGTATCCAATTTTTTTAAATTTTTATTTTTATCTCTTTTATTCTTTGATCTCCTGAATGGTTATAGATTTGCTTCACAAATGTCTATCTTCTTTACTGGATTCTTTAAGAGCTGTGTCTTTGTATGTTTTCAGACATTCCTTGTCAATTTTAAGTTTGGAATATAGTTCCTCAAAAAAGTCCAATTATTTCCAATCTCTGCTGTCTTCTTTCTCCTGGTGTTCTCCAAAACATGTGCACTCTTCTTGCGAAGCTTCAAACATTTCTGAGTCCTTTCAAAACCCAAAGAACGACACACATAATTTCAAGAAGGCCTGGCGTGGCCAATAACTGTCTTGTATCGGGTCATACCAGGCATGCCTAAGCTGCAGTAGGAGAACATGACGAAGGTCAGCTGTGCACGGCAGGGCCGACAGAGTTCAGAGTAGTAAAAGCAGTTGCAGCTTTGTGCTGTTAGCTGGGTGGCTACTCATGACCTGGTGCTTGAGGTGGCATTTGATGTTGAGATGGCACTTGATGTAGGGACAGCATTGGCAACACTGGAGCTGAAATAGAGGCCAAGAGTGGAGGTGGCCAGCTGAGACTGCTGAAGACCCCAAGTCTCTACCCAACTACTACTAGTCCTGTCACCACCATCAGGGAGTGCTTCTGTGCAAGGTGCCCAAAAGGGCAGAGATGAAAGAAATGGGAAGGTTCAAGAGGAAGCCCTTACCTTACTGAAGCTCAGCATTGGGATTCCTCAAACCAGGAATAACTTGCATTAGGGTGGCTCCTCACCTAGCAACTTATGAGATTCAGTCAACAATGGCAACTAAGACTGTTCTGTAGCTAAGCAATGCAATCATATGATGCCATGCTTTACAACTGCATTGTTTAGTGGTGGAAATTCTGGCCTCATTACCATTGTAACCTGGATCTACCTGTATATGTCAATGTAAATTGTGTATTTTGGTGCCATCTAGTGGCTCTTGAAGTCAGAGGATAGGAAAAACAACTGATGTGATACTGATCAAAACCAGCATGCATTTATGACAGTTACAGCATTCTGTGATCAGCATTTACAATCTTCCCAGGGCCCTTTCAACAAGCAGTCAATGGAGAAAGCCAGATCCCTTAACAACTACACAGCTCACTTAACAACTGTGTGATTCACTTAACAACCATGGCACAAAAGGTCATAAAATTGGGTGTGACTCATTTAAGGATCGCATTATTTAGCAATGGAAGTTCCAGTTCCAGTCATGGTTGTTAAGTCAAGGACTACTTGTGGTCTCTCACTTCACTGTTGTAATTCTCTATGAATCACAGGCAGAAGCAGTTAGTTAAAACCTGCAAATTTTTCCCAGAAAGAGTGTTGGTAATTCAAAATCAGATCATGCCATATAAGTTTAACAGAATCTGTTTTGCAGGTGCTCTCAATTCTGGAACTCATCTTGATTAAAGCTTTTTTTTCCTTTTTTTAAAGAGTTCATTTCACCCTCACATAGTTGTTGCTGCTGCTGCAGTCAAATTGTCTCTCCCTCTCTTAACTATTCAGGTAGGTTTGTTTCTTTTGTAGTTAAAGATTAACATGGCATGTTTATGTTTAACAAACAACAGATTAGTCTTAAACCACAGAAATCTATAATGGAAAAGTTTAAGTTTTTTCTGAGTTCTATTATAACTGAATCCAACTTCAGGTTAATTATATTTGAATATTTCCATGAATGAGGAATGAATTGGTGTAATTGGACAGAAGAAGTGGTGTGTTCATTCCTCAGAGATGGTGTGATTCCACTGATCCTCAAATAGGCAGTGGCCCATCCCTATTTCAAGAAACCAGTGCATCCAACAGTTCTGGATAATTTTAATCCATAATTTTAATCCATTCTCCAACCTTCAATATTTAGGGAACATTTTTGAGAAGGTGGTAGTCAGTTTGCAGCTTCAGAAGGCCTAGAAGTTGATTATCCAAATCCTTTTTAGACAGATTTAAGACAGAGATTACTAAGGCAGAATTGATTGTGTTTGGCATGACTGGGATCTTAACAGCATCAGAATGAGGGTTGTACATCCATGCTGGTCCTACTTGATCTCTCAGTGGCTTAATACCATCAATCATGGTTGTCTGACCATGGTTCCTGAGAATGGAAAGCACAGTGCTAATTTTCTGGAAATTGCAATGATTATTATGATCCTTCTAATACTTTTGAGTACTTTTGCATGATCACCACATGTGATATGTTTCTTCTTTACTGTGGCATTTTTAATATTTATTATATAATTTGTCCATCTTGCTGACCATTGATGGAGTTATACACCATCTCTTAAAACATTTTATACCAATTTTCTTTCAGATTATAGCTTGAAATGGTTTTAAATTTTTTTACAGCATTTCCCATGGTTATTCTTTGAAATTTTGCATCTGCTTTATAATATAATTTTTAATTTATTCCCTCTTTTGTGCAATTTTAGTAATAATTTGTAAATCCATGCTAATAAATTCTCTTGGTTCTGTATAAGCATTTCAAATTCTATTCTCTCTTTTAAGGTAACTTCTTTTTAAGCTTACTTTTTATTCTTCCATAAATTTATAAATACATTAACCGTGATGAATTCCTATCTTCATTGAGCAAATCTTGCTGTCTTTAACCTGTTTTCTGAATTTGGATGTAGCATATTAGCATATGAAATTAAATCTTTCTCACTGTAGTTATCTGTGAAGTAAAAAGCCTTTGATCATATTATTTGTAAAACATTCCACATTTTTAACAAACACTGTTCCTTCAAATTATTGTCCTCTTTTGTTCCTTGTTACCCCAAATACCTCTGAAGTCCATTGGCCAAGCAAGATCCTCTATAACTGATGTTTCGATATTCAGATATTGTATTCATTTTGTTATCCATGATAGACAGCTTGTTTGATAATATAATGTAACTTAGGAAATGTAGGGCCAGCTCTCTTTTGAGTCAGATTATAAATTTTTCCCCCTCTGTATGATCTATTAAATTTTCTTTGCTAGACCTGTAAACTTTTTTCCATCTTTCAAGATCATTTATTTCTTTCCATAATTTATTATAATTGTTCTGAAATATATTTTTGTTACATCCTGTCAAATAAATTCCTAAAAATACTGGATCTTTTGTTATCTCATAGCCAGTCTCTTTTTTCACAAAATCTTCTTCAGAATTTAGGTACCTGTTTTCATTAAGCAGAGTCAGACCCATGCTTTGTACCTTTACGTATTGAAAAAATTGTGCAAACTATTCCATTTGGTTTAATCTTTGCTATTTGCCATTAGTATATGCTGATCACCCAATTCTTCTTCTGGATTAATTTTAGGACCTCTAGTCAGAATGTCCAGTCCAAATTCCTAAAGTTTTCTCTGCATCCAAAAATATTACTCCAGCTGTTTCATTTTTATTGTACATGAATACATTTACTATGAATTTACTATTGCCCTTCATCTTCTTCAACCTGATCTGTGTGCATATTTATTTATTCAATTTCTATAGCCGCCAATCTCAATCAAATTGACTCTGGGCAGTGAACAATTATCACAACAATTAAAACTATAAAAACACAAAAACCATTACAAATAATATATATAGGTAACCTGTATTAACCTTTGCTAACAATCTATTATTCTATTTAACTCATGGAAAGTCTACAATGGCTTCTTATCTACCACAAATCATCACAATGCTTACTCTGATCCGTCCAGGATCAAATATTCTCATTTGATATTTAATAATAAAACTTTTCCTTAAGGCAGTGGTGGCGAACCTATGGCACGGGTGCCAAAGGCGGCACTCGGAGCCCTCTCTGTGGGCACACGTGCCGTTGCCCCAGCCTTGCCTCTCCCCGCAACCCCCTCACCACTAGCCTCCCTGGAGGAGAGTCGCCCCCAAGCGTGGCCCACGCGGAGCAGTGCAGCCAAGGACATGGCAGCCAGGCAGTGTAGACAAGATGCTGCAGGGCGTGGGCAGAGGGCGTGGCTGCCATGGCGCTGCTGGGCTGCCTGGGCGATCTGCGGCGGGCCCCGGAGGCGGTGAGTGGCCCTGCGGGCAGGCAGGGTAGGGGCAGAGCGGGGACGGGGCAGGGGATGGAGCGGAGGTGGGGCCAGTTTTTGGGCACTCAGTCTCTAAAAGGTTTTGATTGGGATGTTTCCCAACAATTGCATCTCATTCCCCAAAGTCATAAGTTTTTGTTGTAAGTATCTCCACAGCATTTGTTGTTCAAAGAATCTCTCTGTAAATAAAAACACAGTATCTCTTGTCAATTGCTTTGTGATTAAATATAATAAATCCACTCTCCAAACTTCATCCATCTTCTTAAGAAAGTCCACTCCATCACTCATCAGTTCTATCATCTCTGAATCTTTTGTATGCATACCCCTTTCAGCCTTCTCCAACAGACCTGTAATTCTCAAACCAGGCTCCTTTTCCTTCACATCTGCCAGTAAAAGATCAAATTCCAGTCCATTCGACTGCAAGTTTAATTCAGCTACTATTATTTGTATCTGGGTATCATCTTGGGGTTGATTTAAAACCAGGGCTTTTTTTCAGCCGGAACGCGGCGGAACCGCGTTCCAGCACCTTTTTCCGGGCCGGCCGCACCGGAAATAGCCCCTCCCGCACCGGAAATAGCCCCTCCCAAATTTTACTTGCATTCCTGTTCTCTAAAGGGGCGGTCCTAGGGTTTGATGAGGGCGTGGCCAGATTTGAGTTCCGCCACCTTTTCTCTGAGAAAAAAAGCCCTGTTTAAAACAATTGATAAACTTTATCCAAGGTTTCAGTTAGAGTTTGTAAGTTAAAAGGCATTTTTTCAAAGGCCTCCCGAATACATTGTAAAGAGCATATAATGTATAATATTCAAAATCTTTGATTTTGATACAAACTTTTTTGTAGTTGAGCTTTCATGACAAAAGCATAAAGTTTCACTCTTAAGGACATGAGAAGTAAATGTACCATAAGAGAAAGACCACAGAGAAAAATTGAGATAAAATTTCCCACAATAAAAAATAGTTAGAAAAAAAGGAAATTTCCCATCAGAATTTAAGAAAAATAAGACCAGAGCTTTTAAAAATTAGTAAAATACAGAATTCTTATAGTAAAAATGTAATATAAATGTAAACTAAATCAGATGACTTTCACTATCTGAGGATGAATCTTCCCTTTAAGCACCCTTTGGTTTTAACTGAATGTTTTAAAGTTGACTTCCTTACAGCAAAAGTGAAAGTGATTTAAAACTAAAAACAAACAGCAAAAAAAAAAAGTTTACGCTAAAATCCAGCAAGGGGCTATAGGTTAAGTCAGCACTCAACCAGTTGATTAGTAGTTAAGATATAAATCAAAAAGTAAAGAAAACTTTAAAACATGCAGTTAAAACCAAAGAGGGTTTAAAGATCGCAAACAGTTGAGAGCAAAAGATGGAAGACCCAACCTTCCAACTGCTCCTACCAAAAATTGTGATCATCAAGATCCCACTTCTCAGCAGGTACGCAATCATCCAAGGATCATCTTGGGTAATTCCTAGCTGCTCCCATTCAAATCTGGGAAGCAAACCGCCAAAACTAGCTATTTGGCGGCATAATCAGCTGTTTGCAGGAGAGAAAAAATCACCTGGCCACACCATCCTGGGGGAAGTCCCCAAGTGATAATGTGACCATAGGGATGCTGCAACAGCCATAAGTGTGAAAAACAGTCATAAGTCATTTTTTTCAGCGCCATTGTAATTTTGACTACCTACAGGACTACCTGTATCATTACATATCAGGTAAGCTCAAACCTCTACTTTCTTTAGCATCTTGTTATAATTTGTATTTTTTTCTTTGCATATAAATTTACATATACCTTTTTATCATTGTTTAATAGACACATCAGGTGTCAAGACAGATATTGCCTTGAATAAAAATAACATTCTAGGTAAAACATTCATCTTAATCACAGAAATTTTCCCCGACACTAACGATTGCAATTTTTCTTATATTGGCATAGCATTTTTAATTTTATTTTATTCCATGTCTTAATATAATTATTTTGAAATGACATGCAATTCACATTTGTCAAATTAACACTCAAAATTTTTACCCTTTTCTTAATCCCAAAACACCTTTTGTTCATCAATTGTTTGATCTTGTATTTTCATATTAACAATTGTTTTTGTTTATTAATCTTAAAAGCAGCAAATGTCTGAAATTCTTTTAGTTTTCTCATTAATAATTCAATCCTCTTTAGAGGATCTTCCAAAACCAGCACCAAAAAATCTGCAAAAGATCTCAACTTATAAATTTCTTTTTAAATTTGTACACCTATTATCCACTTATCTTGCCCTTTCCCTATTCAAAATTTCAGGAATCAAAGTACACAAAAGGAGGAATAGTGTCTTGTTCCTTTTTGTACCTCATAAGCTTTTGTTATTTCTTCATTAACAATAATCTGTGCTTTCTGTGAGGTGTATAAATTGATTTTACCCATTTATAAATTTCTCTCCAAAACTCATACTTTCCAAACTTTAACAAAAGTGCCAGTTTAAATTGTCAAAAACTTTCTCTGTGTCTAAAAAAATTAATGCAGCTTGTTTTTCATTATGCTATTCCAAGAATTCATGTCCAACATCATTCTAACATTATATTTTAACTGTCTTTTAAGTAAAAATCCATACTGATCTTCAGAAATAAATTCTTGCAGATTTTTTTCAATCTATCTTCTAAAATTGCTGTAAATAACTTATAATCATATCCAGTAGTAATATTGATCTATAATTTCTTGTCCCTAAGTATTATTGCTCTATCAGCCACTGTCCAAATCTCTGGCATGTTTTTTCTCTGTAGTATAGAATTCATCATATTTTGGTTGGTAAAAGATTATTCTGAAAACATTTATAATAAGAACCTGATAATCCATTAGTCCTGGTACATTTCCTGATCTTTTCATAGCTTCAGAAACTTCCCTTATTGTTATAGGTCCATTCCTAATCTATCTTTGTTTCTGTATAAGTCTTGATAAGTTTTTTTAAAAATATATTCATCATTTTTTCCAATATCTGGTCCTTTATACAAGTTAGAACAACTCTGTTAATTCTGGTTTTTGTACCGCCACATTGTCCATATCTCCTTCTTAAAGTTTCAAAATCATTTTTCTTTCTCTTTTCTTAATTAATATGCTAGCTGTTTTCCTAATTTGTTCACAAATTCAAAATTCTTTTAAATTTCAAAAATCTTTATTTTCATTTTTCTTACTGGGAACATAGATAACTGTTGTTGTAATTTGAGATGACATGCTTATCTTTTCTGGCAGTATCTTTGATTCTTCTTCTTTTCTTTTTATCTCATTCGAAATAGCCTGTATTTCCTCAAGTCTTCTTTTTACATTCAGCATTATGTTGTATAAAATAACCTCAAAAGGCTATTTCCTAGTACAGTGATATAGAAGGCAGGAGCAAAACAGGAGCAAAACATACAAAACCCACCAGTTGCCAGAACAATATGGAAAGTTATCGTGCTGAAGAGTAGTCTTCCTTCAAATTTCAGATGCTAGGGATTTGGGGCTGGCACTTTCAGAACTTTGGTTTGCTCCAGCAGGAGTTCGTGTTTCACCTTGATTTTGTTTCTCAAAGAAAAAAAACTGAAAAAAATCTCCAGGGTGTTTGGTTGTGAACACTGTCTAGGTGTTCTGAATGATGATTTTATTGCATAAGTTAAAATAGGTAAACCCATCAGCCATAAATCTGCTGGTATCCTGCTCTGCCAGCTCTTAGTTCATCCTTGTTTGTGTTCCACCAAGATGTTGGTATCTTCCTCATCTTGTCATGTTGTCTACTAGTCTCTGGGGCTTCTGTTAGAACTGCTGCTATCAGTGACAATGTAGCAGCTGCTGGAAGGTGTTGTGTTGCACAAGGCATAACTGGTTGATGGGTTATAATGGCACTGGAAAAAAAAGACATACAACCAGTCCTCATACTTATGACCATCATAATGTCCCTGTAATCACATGATCAAAATTCGAGCATTAGGCAACTGGCATGTATTTACAATGGTTGCAGTATCCTGAGGTCATGTGATCACCATTTGCAACCTTTTAAGGAGGCTACTGACAATGTCAATGGAAAAATGTTTGTACTAACAAAGTCAATGGAAGAATGCCACAAAGAAGAGGGGATCAACTTATTTTCCAAAGCACCAGAAGGCAAGACAAGAAACAATGGATGGAAACTAATCAAGGAGAGAAGCAACCTAGAACTAAGGAAAAACTTCCCAACAATGAGAACAATTAACCAGTGAAACAGCTTGCTTTCAGAAGTTCTTTAAGAGACTGGACAGCCACTTGTATCAAAATGTATAGGGTCTCCCACTTTTAGCAGGGGGTTGGACTAGAAGACCTCCAACGTCCCTCTCAGTTCTATTCTGATTGCTGATTGATTATTGATTTAAGAAGCTGGATTTGCTTAAAGACCATGGCAAAAAGGTGATAAAATCTTTACTTGCATCTCAAACCACTCATAAACCTTTGAGTTACTTTCAAACATTTCTATTAATTTCTTCTTGCAATCCTTCACTATTGACTCTCTTACTGTGATAGCATTTCATTTAATCTCCATCTGAAAGAAGATTTCCTTTTAAACTTATAGGATTATGATCAGAAAGTTTTCAGTAAAATCTCAATTTTAGAGATCTTAGAAGTAATTTTTTTTTGAGGTCCAAATCATATCTGTTCTTCAAAAACATCTATGTTTTTAATGAAAACTGAAAAATAAATACATTCTCTGGCGATGTCATTTTTCTGTCTCTATATATACCAGTGATGGCGAACCTTTTAGAGACCAAGTGCCCAAACTGCAACCCAAAACCCACTTATGCATCATCAGGTGCCGGCTGGGTGTGGCCAATTGGCTGGGTGTGGCCAATTGGGTGGGCGTGGCTGCAGTGGAAACAGCAGACTGGGTGGGACTAAAAAGTTCAATCAATCAATTCCAACTTTGCAAGATTTTTTTTCCCACGAGAAGTTGAAATTGACTGATTGATTGAACCTTTTTTTTTTTTTGCACACAGTGACGGAAGCCTAAAGCGAAAAGGTTTTATAAAACCCAGCTGAAGGCCTAGGACTGGGGCGACGATGCGCGTGCCCACAGAGAGGGCTCTGAGTGCCGCCTTTGGCACCTGTGCCATAGGTTCGCCACCACTGATATATACACTAAAGCTAAGTTATCTATCAATTTTTTTTAAAAAAAGCTTTTAGTAATTCACCTTCAGTAACTTGAATATTCTTCTCTGATATGCTAATTGTGAAGAAATCACTCCCTTCCAATCTCCCATCAAACACCAGTTTTCATAAGAAAAAGCTTGTTAGTCGCTCCATAAGTTATATAAAAAAATTCATTTATCTTCCTTTAGGGCATCAATTCCCTAAATCATGGTTTTAGCCCCTTGTAATTCAACTTCTACACCAACAAATCAGTCATGTTCATCAGTTAATAGACGTTCTGGTTTTAGTTGAGATTTAATAGAAGACAACTCCATTTATTTATTTATTTTTAAGTCCAGCTGAAATACATTCTCCCAACTTTTACAAGTCAAATATTTTATGTTTTTTTTCCTAATAAGACTACCTTGTAGGAAAATTTTGTTTTAATTTTTTTAGGTAGTGATTATTTCTTGAGGTGCATTTGCTCCATTTATGTTTCATGTTAAGCATTTATAATCCATAATTAGGCCAATGGTTTAAAAAACTCAATGCCAGTAGCACCTAATTCAGAATCTCCTTTTTCAAAATCATCTTGCATCCATTGAGATTTTGGAGCAGTCTCTTTCTCAACCTTCATTCGAATGTTCCAGATTTACTTTAAATCTTCCACCACCACCCCCAAATCTGTCCTTTTGAACAGATTTCAGTCAAAATCTGTTAAGAAGTAAAAATCATATCTTCTAATTTGTCCCAATAAAATAAAATCTTTTTATGTTTTGGTATCTCAAATATCCCATCAAAAAGGAATAGTTCTTAAGTATTCATTCTTAAGTAGAATTCTAGTTGGAATTTCTTTTAGTATAATTATATCTATATTATCAATCTCACATCTTGTTTTGAATTGCTGTTGGAAAACTTGATCTCCTGTGTTTTTTTAGCCTTACAAAATGCACTGAACATCCCTTATTTGAACATTTCTTATCCTTGAAAAATGTGAGTTTATTAGATACAACTTATGAATCTCTTGCCTCAGTATCCTCATCTTCCCAGTCTAAAAAAACTGGTCAATGCTGGTATACTTTTTCCTCCATATTTTCATCTGAACTCAATGGGATAGCTTTAAATCTCATACTTAATTCCTTCTGAGTTCCCAGCCACTCTATTCATTTTTATCTCCAATTCTCCATTTCTAACCTCTGATTTACTTTTTAAAATGTCCATCTTATCATTAACTTCTTTTATATCTCTAGACATTTGTTTGAGAGAATTTTCCACCTTTCATCTTATTAAGGCTTCCATCTGTATTTTTTTTTCAAAGACTGAATAGGGCTTCAAGTGACTGAGTCAATTTAGATCCCAATTCATCAAAAACTGTGTGTAGTATGCTTAAAGAAATTGCTTTATCACTTTATCTTCCTTCTCTAACAATTGTTCTAAGGCAGCGGTCTCCAACCTTTCTGGCTTGGTGGATCGGTGGCGGCAGTAAGGAGGGGAGATGTTTTCGCATGTGCACACCACTTTTACAAATGCAGCTTCGTGTGCATGTGCGCGCACACACACGCTCACCCAACATTTCTGTGCCCTGGTTCCAAACGGGCTGCGGCCTGGCACCGGGACATGGACCAGGGGTTGGGAACCCCTGTTTTAAGGAACCTCTTCTACTCTCTATTCTCACTGCCTTATATATCATTATTTAAAAACTAAACTGTTAAACAGAAGATAAGATAAACACAAACTTCCTCTACTTTTTAAAATTGTAATTGTAGGCATGCACCACATCTGTGTTTCCACGGTTACAACCAAATATTCAATCTATTCAAGTTACTTTAATTTTTTATTTTGTGAATCAAATCAATTATCAACATTTAATGTATAGCAAATGCATTCCCATGGAAGATTTGAGTTTGCTAATTTAGTTAGGATTTTTGTAATGTAGTTTCATAAAAAAATCAATCTTTTTGTAAAGTAACCTTTTCCTTCATCAGTTTTTAACTTTCTTCCTTATTGAAGTTTTCACCAACTACTCCACATACTTTTAAGTCTTTAATTCTTTTTTTTAATGTATAATCCCAACCAAAAAAGGAAAACCACTAAGAGAAATATTTATCTGTTGTAGAACAAGTCTCTTATCAGGCTAAAAAATAATCATAACCAAATGTGGTTAAGAAATGAGGATTTGTTGGTTCTTGTATCCATATTGGCTGCACCACAGCAGTGAATCTAGATAGACTCCCATTCCTCCCAGCCGTTCCAACTAGTAAGCAAACTGCAAAAACTTCCATTTTTGCTGTTAATTCAAGGGAAACAGCCGTCAGTTATCAGACGGGTTGATTTCATGCTTCCTCCTTTATCTGGAGAAAATTCAACACCCAGCATTGGTACTGGATGTGGATCTCAGTTGTGGTGCTATGTCCATTCCCCCAAAAACAAACTAAATAACCATTAATCTTCACTGGAAGTCAGTTACTGTATTTACATTCTCATCAAGGGAATGTTTGCTATATCTTCTTTTGGGGCTCTTCTGTTTCCAATAATTGTTGTTTAACTCTGTTTGGTTCTCTCAATAACTGTTTTGGTTTAGTTTTGTGAAATTTTCTAATTCTTTCCCCCCCCCCCCTTCTAACTGTGATTTTCATCTACTACATTGATGCAAACATTTTAAGAATTTCTCTCATATCAGTTTTACATATCTCCAATATGGTTGTCTCTGATATCCTTAGAGTTGTATTTATGTTGAAGAAACATTTTAGTTTTTTATATTTCTGAAATATGTCTTCTTTAAAGACTGTTATTCATCCTCTATTTGAAAAGCAATTTTTCTTCTCAAAATTGGATCTGCTCCACATATGTCATTGAGAGAATTTCCAGTTCCTTAATAAATGATGTGAGAGCCTTAGAAACCCAACAGATATCAATTATTAATACCTACTATGTCTTACAGAAAAGAACATATAGCCCTTCCTTCAGGTTTTGTAGTCTCCAAGCATTCATCAAAGCAAGAGTGTCCATGTACTAAAAAACCCTTTCGGGAGCTTTCTTCCATTTTTCTCTTTGAAAAGTGAATTTGCCTAAATTCCAATCTAGCATTTCATTCAATGTTTCCCCATCTGCACTTTCTATTATAATTTTTCATAAAATCTTTCATTAGTCTTATTGGGGCATAGATGAATTCCAGATTTAAACTTTTTTTTTATTTTCTTAATATCAAAATTAAAATCCATCCTTTTTTAATCTTTTAATTGCTCTGATGTCTTCTAAGAGGGTGATTTAAGATAAATTTGAATCTGGAAATTATCCATGTATTTTTATGTATTCTTACACAATTATAGTATATAGCTATAGTATAATTATAATATTTGATTTTGCCACTATTATTAAAAATCATTTTAAAACTAGACAAAAAGCGTCATTGGTTAACTTTACAAGAACTAGATTAATAGGAATTAACATTTTGTTCTAACATAACTCTGAATATTATTTTGATATTATCAAGATACATGCATTATATAACAAACATAAAACCTATATAATATATGTCACTCTAGAATATAGTTTATTTGTTAGTGAAATCAAATCCCTGGCTGGGATCCACAAAAATTGATAATAGACAAGATACTATTTAATCAAGGGATAAATAAATAACTTTTACAATAATTATAATAAAATGTATTTTGTGAATTTTTCTCTATGAACTTTTTTGTCCTATATTCTAATTTATTTAAAATTTGAAATTAGTAGTTCATTATTTTTAGACCACTTATACCAGCAGAAGAATACCTATACTGGTCCACATATTAATGGACAAAAGACTTATCAAAAATGATGATCAAAAATGATGATTCTAAATAGTCAGTAACAGACTATTTATATACTAACTCATAGCAAGGTATAACGTTAAAGAACCTAAGGTATAATATATAATACAATACCTTGTATGTAGTATAGAATATATACTCAATTATGAGAATAATTGATATATAAATGTTTTCTATGACATATATTTTAATTAATACTTACCTCTTTTCTGAACCCAGCCTTCTTTCACAATTGTAACATCGCTCATGATGGCTCTACTGAGCCTTCAGATTAAAGAATATTTTGCAGTATTACTTTTAGAGTTCCTTTATTCTTCTGACTTTCCAATATTTTAAAGCAGCCTGAAAGTGTAAATAAAAAAAAATTAACTCTTCTGATGTCCCAGTAATACTTAATCTATTTATCACACCTATATAGCCACCCATCTCACTAAAAATGATTCATAATTTATGAATTTATATTCATAAAAATATAAAAAATCATCTTGAACAAGAAAATATTATAAAAACTTTAAACTATGCAAACTGCACAGAATGAACAAAGTATCAATCACAGTGGAGTCATCTCAAAAAGTTTTCAGCTTCCTGAGATTCCCAAGCTTGATAATATAAAAAAGTTTTAAGAAACTTCCAAAACAATAGCAGAGATGGAGTTAATGTGACTTCAGGGATGTGAAGAATGTTCTTAAGGCAAATGTCATACAAGGAAGGCCTGTCTCCCGGCACCCATCAAATGTAAGTTCCTAGAAGATAGTATCAATAACATGCCTTCCCTGCCATATCAAATGGGATGGGCTAATGTAATCACCTAAAGCAGGGTCCCCAATCCCTGGGCCGTGGTCCACTACCAGGGAGAACCTGGCTGCGTAAGTGGCGGACAAGCGTGGGCAAAGGTCTCCTCGCACAAGGGGCAGGAACACCCGCCTGCTGCTTGCACAAATGGAGCTACGCATGTTCCCGAGCCCCCATCTGCCACTCACAGGGAACTGTCCCCTCCCCTCCCTACTGGACTGTCAAGCCAGAAAGGTTGGGGACTGCTGACCTAAAGGCAGTTCTCAGATAACTGGACCTATTTCATGAAGGACTTTAAAGGTTAAAACCAACAAATTGGATCCAAAAGCAGATTGGCAGTCAATGCAGCTTGCAGAGCAGAGGTATAATATCTTCTAGGAGCAGACATAAACTGCCTGTGCCTCTGCATTCTTCAGCAGTTGAAGCTTCCAGATATTCTTCAAGGGCAGCCCCATGTACAGCACATTACAGTAATCCAATTTGGAGGTGACTAGGGCATAAATGACTGTGAGCAGAGTCCCCCGATCCAGGAAAGGAGGCAATTGGTGCACAACCCAAAGATGTGCAAAGGCTCTCCCAGTGTTGACTTTAAATATAAATACCGGCAATTTCCCCACAAAATAATATATAGAATAGTTTATAAAAAATGTAAAACGATATAGAAGAGCAGGCAGAGCTGGGGGGGGCAGAGTTAATTGTATAATCAGCTTAGAGTCATTATGTTACCACAAATGGTCCAAGCCCAACCCTCTTGAATTCCAGTGACCCTTATCTGGCACCAATTTAGTACTGAATTTTAGTTGACTATATATAAGTTTGAACTGCAGCTTAATGTATGGTCCTGATCCTTTGCTCCTGGCAAATACATAGATACCACTTAAGACATAGCAATAAAAATAATACTAACAAAAAGTCTTAAAAGCACAGATAAACAGTAAAATTTTTATCTAGCATCAGGATAGCAACAATGGTGTGAATAAAATTAGCCTGGCCGAAATAAAAATCATTTGTTTTGTCACTCATTTCATCAATAAATTATAGTTCCTAATACATATACTTTTCCATTTTAACAAGTTGCCTCTATCGATATTTCAACATTGCTGTGATGGATATTGGTTCTCCTTGACCATGAGCAGAACAAGAATCTTATCACAACTGAAAAAAATGTAACTGTTTTATCTAGCAACAGACGGGGCTTATGAACTACATGCAGAAGTCTAAAATTGCACCACAGATATCCAGTGGCAAATCAGCCATTTTAGCTACAGATAATCCTCAACTTAAGAGCATTTGTTTAGTGTCTGTTTGACTGTTTGAAGTTACAATGGTGCTGAAAAAAGTGATTTACAATCAGTTCTCCACAAAATAACTAGATAACTATGGCCATCGCAGGATCCCACAATCATGTGGTCAAAGTTCAGGCTCTTGGCAACTGGCATGTATTTAGAACAGTTTTAAATGTGATCACCATTTGCAATCATCCCGGGGGGCTTCTGACAAACAAATTGAATAGGGAAAACCAGATTCACTTAAAACTTCATGATCACAGTGATTTGCTTAACAGCTGTAACAAAAAAATCATAAAATTAGGAAGCATGAGTGTCTACAGGAAGAGGGATAGAAAAATATGAAATCGGTATAAGAATACTACAGCACAAACCATGTCTGATGTACTTGTTTCTAACAATGCAATATAGACTCAAAAGGCCAGGGATTATTCCATCATTGTTTTCTCATCACTTTCCTCCATACACTAATATTACAAAATTCTTTCTGGTGGTCAGTTAGCAAATACAATGCATTCAGAAAGTATTCAGACCCCCCCTCACTTTTGTCAATTTTGTTATGCTGCAGCCTGATTCTACAGTTGAAATTCATTTTTTTCTCATTAATCTATACTCCGTATCCCATAATGACAAAGTGAAAACAGAATTTTAGAAATGTCTGTAAATTTATTAAAAAGAAAAAAACTGAGACAATTGGGAGACAGAAGGTTCTGTAAGTAACCTAATCCTGTGCCATCTAGGATTTTATAGATTATAACCAGATCTGTGAATGATCTCCCTGATGCTCCTGTTAAATGAATGCAAAGGTAATTAAGCAACAACTGGGTACTTCATGAGTGGGGGAGGCCCTGGGAGGCATCTAGATCCATAAAAGGGACAGACAAGCAGCACAAAGCTTTGCAAAGCCAAAAACAGCCTAGCAGGAGGGAAGAACCCAGCTAGATTAGGACCTACCACCACATTCCAATGCCAGGAAAATAAGTCTCTGTGCTTGGCTGATGAAGTCACATTTGTAGGCTGAGCCTATGTCTCCATCCCTGGCTGTTGGGAGACTGCAAACCTCTCCTGGCTCTTGCTGGGCTTTGGGGAAGAAAGCCAACTGCATACAAAGGCAGTAGCTTCAGGACAAGCTTCCCAAAACCTTTCTTGCTAAGCCCCCTCCCTCCCTCCCTCCCTCCCTTAGAAACCCATATTTCTCCAAGACAAAAAAAAAAGCTGGGAGGGACAGACTTATTGATTTTTCTCCCTAATGGGAGGGGGAGGGAAATTAGGTACTGACACTAAACTCTTCAGCTCTGCCCTCCAACCTTGATCTCTTTTAACTACTTAATTTGCTAAATTTACTGCCCAGAATGCCAAAGTTTATGGGTGACCAAAATTAAAATGAAATACACAATATGAATATAAAATCTGATTTCCTCACTGCTTTAGAACTTTTCCTGTTTACACATTTCAAAAGTACACGCTCACACAGTCAATCAATTGGTAATGAACAGCACACTAACCAGACATTGCAAATCATGAAAAAGAAATCATTATTACAGCTATGGGTCTCAGGAAGCTAATAATATTATTGAAGCAAAGAAAAGATCTAATAGGAAGGTATTGAAAAGGTGACTCATAGGACTACAGGTAGTCTTCACTTAACAACCACAGTCATGACCAGTAACTCGATTGCTAAGCAATACAGTTAAGTGATACATCACATGACTTGCTGACTTATAAAATCAGCATATCACCTGTGACTTACTGTCAGCTTCTCCACTGACTTTGCTTGTCAGAAGCTGGCTATTAAGCTTGCAAATGACAATCATGTGACCACGGGACACTATGATTATTGTAAATGCATGTAAACGTTGGTTGCATAATGAAGTTCCCTGTTACATCTACTTGTTTTCCTTTAGGCCTTGGTCTGGAAAACAATGATGGGAAAAAAATTCTAAAGGAGACCTAAACATCTTCAAGGATAAATACAGTCACAAGACTGCTATATTCTCTCAATATTCTCTTAGCACTATTACAAACAAAGGCAATAAGACCATGAGAAGGCTGAAAAGAAATCAGTATCTTAAGTGTCATTCATGTATTTGTTTTAAACCAAGCAGCAATTTAGAGTCTACCATGATGCAGAAAAACAATCAGTGGATGGAGAATGAAGGTCCTTCAGAGAATCATCCTGCCTTCTATTACCCAAAATGAAAATATTAATCTAAGTAGCAAACTATAAATTCTGCTCTGACACTTAGAAATTATGGAGATCCTACATGGTATTGCCAAACGTATATTTGATATACTACCTACTACCCCAGTGAAGCATTATTCATTATTATTGAATACAAATGAAGCATATTGATGCTTCTATCTCTTACAAGCATTTATTTTATTTTATTATTCATTTGTATCTTGCCTTTATTATTTTTACAAATAACTCAAGGTGATACATATATCCAACATCTTCCTTCTCCTATTTTCCCCACAACTCCTCTGTGAGGTG
This sequence comes from Protobothrops mucrosquamatus, assembly GCF_001527695.2. NCBI lineage: Eukaryota > Metazoa > Chordata > Lepidosauria > Squamata > Viperidae > Protobothrops > Protobothrops mucrosquamatus. The sequence goes on along the minus strand of NW_015388208.1, from coordinate 158,777 downwards.
GGTTGGGCTAAAAGACAGCGATTGGCCCAAAGTCACCCAGCTGGTTTTCATGGCTAATGTGGGACTTGAACTCACGGTGTCCCAGTTTCTAATTTGGTACCTTAACCACTAGACCAATCTGGCTTAACTATAGAAATAATTCTGGCCATTCTTTGATTAACCTGATAATCAAATAATCACAACATGTCAGTTCTACTGCTTTATAACGTATTAAAGAAAACTGTTTTACAATAATTTCCATAATCCAAAACAATATTTCTGTTTTGATTATTTCCTTTAATTCTAGTTATGTCTGATAAACAAAAGAACGGACACTACAGCAATGAAGAAAAATAATGTAATTCTTGATCCCAACTGAGCAGAGATGAAAAAGTAAAACAAAATACTAAGCAATCCCAAAAAAATCTATAAAAAAGATTTTGAGATCACTAAGTATCTCAGAGATACCTGAGGTAATTACAATAGGCACTCACCCAATAAAGTGCATTCAAAACTTACATAAAGGTTGGGTTCTAATTCTTCTATTGTCAGACTAAGATTCATATTCATAGGAGAAAGTTTTCTATTTTTTGTTTGCCTTCTCTTTTTCTCTGCATCAATTCCTGTGAAAGGAGTAAGAAATTCTTGCAAATACAGTTTGTAAACAACATGAGAGTTAGAAACATATACCAGAAGTAATGGAAATCATACTTCCTACAAGAAACAGCGATTGAACATCTACTCACCATCTCTTTCTACATCAGTAATTATGCCCCAGATTGGTATAATGTGCATCTCTATTAACAGTTTATGCTCAAGGCAGAAAACATGTTTTTCATTATAACCATGAGATAAACCATGTATCTTTCCTCTTTTTAAAGTCTCCAATTTAAAAATAGCAAATTATGAAATTCAAAATTTAGATAATATAGCTGTGACTATTAACTTCAAGATGACATTTTTATATTTATATACTAAAGGCTGAATCAGTATATTGAGAAGTCAATGGAAAGACCAAAACATACTTATTACTGACAATTAAAATGAAACTATTTCCTAAAGTATCTATTTCTCTCAGAATCAGGGCACCAAGTAATCCTATACAATTGGCAACACACAATTTACTAGCTGCTTATTCACATGTTTACTGAGATATAAGCAAGCATCAATATCAAAACCAAATAACATCTTATATATGATTTGCTTTAGTTGGAAAACTTTCTTAAATCTCACAGGCAAATTTCTAAGAAAGACAATTTTATTAAAACATTGCATAACAAAAATTAGGATGCTGTTGATACTTTTTTACCACAATCTAATTCATAAACAAGCTATGTTCAAATGTAGTGGTAAGAGGTTTTTATAAGCATGTAACTGATGTTTATGATATGTACATGGTCTTTATGAGCACAGAAAAGATTTCTTTATAATTTCTTAAATTAATAGTCAGCCCAAGCAAATTAACATGTAGTGTTTTCTGTACTGGGTTTGTACTGTTTTGAAGAAGAGTGTAACAGAGAGAAAAAAGCAATTCTGAAATCTTGTTTTAAAATGCTTAGTAGAAAATATACCTTTAAAAAGAATAATTCATTTTTATTCGTAATAGAAATTAAACCATTTAAGAAGTTGCTCAATTAGTCAATATTCATATATATTCAATCTTTCCCAGCTTTTCACTATCACACTGTAGCACTGCACAAAATGTAGACAATATTCAATATTTTGTAATAAACAGGGTGATTAAAAGCAATTCCCAACTTTCAAAACTATTAGTATAGTTTTCTGATCTGTTAACTATAGATCGTAACATCACTAAGTATAGAAGTAAGCCTTAACAAATGCTACAGAGATAGCTTCCAGCATAACATTTGAATAAAACAGCCTTATTTTCATAAATGAGTTATAAAGATGATTTTAGGGCCTCCATTTAAAGAAAAATATAGCCAAACTTTAATTCTTTATTTTTAACTATGCCACTTAATTCTAAATTCTACTGCAGCTGCAGGCTAAAGAATTTATTCTTGTTCTTCAGTCCAAATTTAATCAGACTTTGAAAAAGCCTGGCTCAAGTTGAAGTCAATACCTTGGTAATTATTTGCATGTGTCTACATAGGATAGTTGCAAAAGTATGAAAGCAGTTTGTCCCTGCTTTCTTATGGGACTTTTTTCAATATTCTAGTCTTTGCTACCAGTATATCCTGAGATTTCCCAATGGTGTTTCACCCTACTACCAACCTAGTTTGACCCTGCTCAGCTTTTCAAGATCAACCAAGAGCTGTTAGGTGCTGCCATCTACTGTAAGCTGAATCAGACTTCTGTGTAGTAAATCCCACTTATTTCAGTAGGACATAAATATCTAAGTAAACAAATTTAAATAGGCTAAATTGGGAGTGAACTGAGCTGGGAACAATAGCCTGTGTCCCAACTGCCATTATAGCTCTATTTTTATATAGCTATACCTGTTCATTTTATATTAAACCATTTTGCAAAGTTTGTCATATAATCATATTCTGATCACAATTGACTTGAATTGCCAAAAACATTTTCAAAAATTTAGACTGTCATTTGCATAATTACTACTTGCAGGTAGAAAAAGTGAGTAAAGCCAAAATACATATGTAAAGATCTATTCATACAATAAGATTTCTCTTTTTCCATGCTTCCCAAAGTTTATTTTTGAGGGTTCCTCCTCTATCATACAGTAGGAGATTTTGAGAATGTGCAATGGGCTACAAGGACAAATTGTCTCTCCCTTTTGTATTTATACATCCAGTTTCTTCAGTGGAAACACAAGTATTCTATCCAGAATAACATATTAAGACATTAATCACATGTATTTTTAGACAGAAATAAATCTCTTTGAACTCAGAAGAACTTATCTCCTATCTCCTACTCTCAATGAGCTGTTTGTATGAAAAGATAAAACAGTATGTTTAAGTGGTATTCTTTAAATTAAAATCAGATAAAACCCTATATTTGATTCCAATTCAAAGCACACTTTATTTGTAGGCTAGGAAAATCAGTGATATTTCTTTCCAAATAAACTTCTATATAGCAAAACTCTGTTTCACTGTGAATAGAAAATCCATGAAAAATCAATTTATATTTGACATGCACAATAAATACTATATAATAACAGCTTCTAGAATAATTTGTAGAAGTTAAAATAATGTAAAAACAAACATTAAAAATAACTATCCACAGCAAAACAAGGGAAAAATAAAAAAAATCTAAAACAAATTCATTAACCAAATATAGAAAAGAATTGTCGATATTGTTGCTATAAAATATGCACATGCCTCTTCTGAGCAAACATCTTTATCTTGTCCAGTTAACAGATACACACATAAGTACAATCCCATGAAAGACACTGGGATCAATTTAAACCCACTGAGAGTAAATAGAAATATGAGAATTTCAGTTAGGATTTTTGGAGGAAAATTGATTCATCCAAAGGAGAATACACTTTCTACAAGCAAAAAAAAGAGAGGCAAAGACAGAAGAAATGCATCTGGAAAATGTTTACTAAAAATGTACATTTGAAATTGTAGCTCCTTTTATATAATATAGTATTTTATGTTAATTCCTACTAGGGAAGCAAAAAAGTTAATCCATATTAAAAGTTCATAAAGCATTCTGCTTAAATTCTAATAGGAATTTGTAAATTTAATTTAGTCCTCTGAGTTTGTTATTTTGTTTACTCCTTTATGTGTTTGCTCCTATTTGTGAAATATAAAAAATGTTTAATTTCCTACTTTACCTCATCAAAACTTGTATAACTTCATATGATTTCAAATACAATAGTTTTCTTTTTTAAAAATGGAACTTTTTAGCTGAGGCAATAAAAATGTTTCATGCTATTTCATCAATCCTATATGTCAACGCTGCGATAATTATACATTAGTTGATACATCAGTTTTGATGTATAAATAAAATAATTAAATTTCTGTGAAGGAAACACTAAATTATTTGAATAGAATGCCATGATATTTTAACTGATGTGACTGATTAACTGGGGGGGGGGGGAAATCCCACATACAATACTGGAAAAGACTGCATTGAAATTTTTCAGACTGTGTTGAATGTACTAATTTCTTTGAATCATGGGCTACATAAATTGAAGGAAAGCAGCATTGGACGAGTAATAACGTACATCAATGCCTATAAATGCAAAGCAGTAACCATGGCTGTCCAGCAGACGTGATGTAAACAAGCAAGCTTTGTTTACTTGCATCAGCAGACTTCTGCAAGAAAGAGCAGGGTCTCTTTTGCTGTCTCTATTATTAGAACGCAGGTTTGTTGTAACAGAAAAATAGAAAGGATACTTCATTAAGCGCATTTTACCATTCATTTACGCCCAAGAACAGAATGTAAGAAGAGATAAGAACACATAAGGAGGAAGCACAGTGACCAAAGAGTTTCCTGAGGGAGGGAGGTTGGATGTGGCGGTTGGGCAGATGAGAGAAGCGAAACGTGTAAACTGTAATGCGCCATCCATCTCAACAGCATTTCGGATACAATAGCATTTCAGCAACAGTCCATACAAATCATGGGGTGGGTTGCGCGCGCGAGTGTTGTTATGATGTGCCTCGTGGCCAAGCGCACACCTTCTCCCTCCTTCCCCCCCCCTTCCACGAGATATTAATGTTACATAACCCTTCTGCCGCCACAAGAAGCCCGATAGGCCCCGCCAACCGGACACACACTTGTATTTTAAGTCTCAGCTGCTGCATGCGCTGGTTGAAGAGGAGGAGGAGGAGGAAGAGGAGGAGCTGCGAAAACGAGGCAAGAGCCGCCGCCGCCGCCGCCGCCTCCTCCTCCCCCCTCTGTCACTAGGCACGTTTAGGATGGCGGCGGACGAGGGGGAACGCCGCGTTGGGCCACAGGGACCGGGAAGAAGGAGACGGAGCGGTCGCCGGAGATGCGAGGCTTCCCCACCTGCCCCTCCCTCGCCTCACGGGCCCCCAGAGCTACCAGCACCCACCCAGCCAGCCTCCCCCGCCGCCCGTCTTCCCAGCGCGCGCGAGAGACCCCCTCCCCCGCCTCTGTCGGCGCGGTCGCGAGCCTGCCTACCTGCAGCAAAAGGCGAGGGTGGCGGGTGCCGGCCGTTGGCGTGGAAGCGGGTCTCCGGGCAGGGGGGCGCCCACGACCTCTCCTCCCTTGTCCCCCCTGCCGGGGCGAGAGTCCTTCGCGGCTGCGGTCTACCTTTGGTGTGCTTGCGAAGGTTTCGACTCCAGCTAGCGGCGCCCTGAGAGATGCAGGCGGGGCGGCGGCTACATCGATAGCGGCTCTCCGCTAGTTAGGGAGGCGCCCGCCTGGGCTGCTCGGCCGCAGCATCCAGGGAGTTAGGAGCGGCGGCGGCTGTTCCCAACTGAATTCACCCGGAGCGGCCCGGGGCCCAGCGCTCGGCTCGATTCCTGCCGCCTCCTTCGCCAGGTTCGTTATTGACTTTGAGGAAAACTCCCGACGTCACTGGCTCTCCCCCCCCCGCGTGTCTCCCCCTCCAAGGCGGCGGCGGCGGCGGCGGCAGCAGCAGCAGTAACGTCGGCATCCCCCAGATCTCGCGAGAAGCGCCAGCGTGCGGAATGGAGCGGGGGGTCTGCCAGACGGAGCAAACAGGGAAAAGGTGGGGGCTGCCAGACAGAGCGAGAGCGCGGCGGGCTCGCGGGCGACGGGAGGGACGGGGAGGGAGGTGAAGGCATGAATGAGAGAGGGAGGCGGGAGGCGTCGGGGGCTGCTGACCAACCGACGCGTATGTGGTATAGCCTGGCGAAGAGGAAAGGCAGCCGGGCGGGTGGGAAGAGCGCAGTCTGCGTGATGGGGGAATACCTGTCGAAGGGGGGACCTGTCATGTTGGCGTGCCTCGGTAGGAATGCTGTTTCGGACTAAGAAAAGTGACCGAGAGCCTAGCAGGCGGCTCAGACCTCTGGAGGTTCGCTCTCCGAAGCAGGAGTTAGGAAAATAAGTTGCTCTGTCTGGTGTCAGGTTTAAGAACCGCTTCTCAATCGCGAATGAGAAATCAGTACGTGGCCTTCGTTAATTTCGCTTCAGCAACCTTTGCAGGACGGGCAAGCAACAATATTTATGACTTCAAAAAGCTCTGTAAACCTAAACCTGCCTGCCACAAATTTATCGGGGGTGTGTGTGTGGGCTCTTGGAGGGGAAATTATTATCTGTCGCCAGATTTTTTTATTGGAGTTCTCTAATAACATATTTTATAGGTCAGTGATGGTGAACATTTTAGAGACCGAGTGCCCAAACTGCAACCCAAAACCCACTTATGCATCGTCGGGTGCTGGCTAGGTGTGGTCAATTGGGAGGTGTGGCCCATTGAGTGGGCGTGGCTACGGTGGTAACGGCAGACTGGGTGGGACTAAAAAGTTCAATCAATCAATTCCAACTTTGCAAGATCTTTTTTTCCCCCGCGAGAAGTTGAAATTGACTGAACCTTTTTTTTTTTTCCACACGAGGCCTAAAGCGAAAAGGTTTTATAAAACCCAGCTGAAGGTCTAGGACTGGGGTGACGGCGTGTGTGCCCACAGAGAGGGCTCTGAGTGCCGCCTCTGGCACCCGTGCCATAGGTTCGCCACCACTGTTATAGGTGAAAATATCCACACACAGAGATAGTGGTATAGGAATACATAATTCACTTCTTCCTTCTAGTATTTATTTTAAAACTAATTTCCCTCAAACAAAAAGGGTACTGAAAGATAAGATAACATGACAATTCATATTCATACAGTATTTTTCAGCATCAGTGGACACTTAACCAATACTGGTTATAGTTGAATACAGGTAGTCCTTGACTTACAACAGTTCATTTTGTTCGAAGTTAACAATGACACTAAAAAAAGTGACTTATGACCATTTTTCACACAACTGTTGCAGCATCCCCATGGTCACATGATCAAAATTCAGATGCTTGGCAACTGACTCACATTTATGACAGTTGCAGTGCCCCAAAATCATGTGATCCCCTTTTGTGACCTTCTGACAAGCAAAGTCAATGGGGAAACCAGATTCACTTAAAAATTTAACAACTGCAGTGATTCACTTAACAAATGTGGCAAGAAAAGTTGTAATATGGGGCAAAACTCACTTAACAAATTTCTCACTTAGGAACATAAGTGTTCTAAATGGATGATATAATTCAGGGGTAGGCAACCTTGGCTCTTTTATGACTTGTGGACTTCAACTCCCAGAATTCCTGAGCCAGCACTGCTCAGCTTGGAAACCTCCCTGTCCCCTCAGCATGGCTGGCTCAGGAATTCTGGGAGTTGAAGTCCATGAGTCATAAAAGAGCCAAGGTTGCCTATCCCTGATATTAATGCTACTTGTAACAGTAGTTCATCAGCCTATCAAAAAATTAACTTGGTTGCAGTTTGTGGCCATTTTTAACTTGCTTAATTTAGACACTATGAAATAGATGCTTTAATCATTATTGTTGTGATATATATTAAAAATATTTGTGTTGTATTTGTAATCTTAGTACCATTCTTCTCTATGGTTTATTATTTATTTACACTATTTCTGTACTGCTGACTGTTGAAGCTTTGTTTCATTAGCCCTTTCTTAATCAAGATAAACACAAGTTGTAAATCTTTCAAAAACCTAATCACAGTTGGAGTTTCTGGATGAGAAGCTCACACTATAAGCAGTTTCAATTTCCAACTTCTATTTCAACTTCAGTGAAAATACGTATGATTTTTTTCATAAAGTCTGCTAAATACTAATATTGCTGAGCATTCTACAGTAATTACTTTTTAGAAATCATAAATGATGTCTACAAAGTTGAGCCTGTACATGGGTCACTTCATATTAAACAGGTTAATTTATTGTCAGCATTGTCGACATTTGTAACAGTAGTTCATCAGCCTATCAAATAATTAACTTGGTTGTAGTTTGTGGCCATATTTAGCTTGCTTAATTAAGACATTAGATTTTTAAGAAATAGATACTTTAATCATTGTTGTGATTTATATTAAAAATATTTGTGTTGTATTTGTAATCTTAGTACCATTCTTCTCTATGATTTATTATTTATTTACACTATTTCTGTACTGCTGACTATTGAAGGCTTTGTTTCATTAACCCTTTCTTAACTGATATAAATTACTTATTATACAATAAGTATAATTATCCCATCTTAGGCACAAAGCCAGTTGAGTGACCTTGAGCCAGTCACTCCCAGCCTAGGAAGGAGGCAATGGCAATTCATTTCTGAAATCTTGCCAAGAAAACCACAGGGACTAATCCAGGCAGTCTCCAGGAGTCCACACCAATTCATAGGCACCAGCATATTCAGGACACCGTTCTCTATTTCAAGTTCAGATACTAGCTCAAGTTCCATACTTGAGAAAGGAGAAAAGAGCTTATAGTATCTTCTTTAAGATTGAGACATTGAAATGAAAACATTTCAGCTGACTGTTGGAAGAAATTAAATTCGGGTATATTTAACAGAACCAATTATCTAGGAACAGGCTTGCACAACATGCAGCCTGCCAAGCTGCCTTGTATGGTCTGCTGGTATTTTTTAAAACCTCAATTTACAGTCACCAAAGTCACCACCATATGATTAATAACTTTCCTCAGTTTAAGGAGATTTATAGGTTATTGCTTTAGAAACAATCAATTTCAAACTTAAATTTCAGAATTGAAGATTATGTTCTTACATAATTCTCAACCAGAACCTTCATCCTGACAGGTGTTTTCATGTACTTCCTCCTCCTGTTAAATACCCATAGATGCTACTAGTTATATTCGTTACTTGAGAATTTGAAGCCTCTGCATGGCTTGCTTATCTCTTCCTCTATCCTCAACTTAACAGTGGGTCTGAGATGACATTAAACCTAAATAATTCCAGGATCTTATGCAACTATAACAATCACTGAACTGATTCTATTGTAAGTAGAACATCCAAAATAGTTACATTTGACCAAGAGAAGAAACATTAAATAATGAAAGAAGGAAAAGGTAAGAAAATAAAATATTTCCATAATACTTAAAACAAATAAACCATCCCACCTAGATATTATCTATCTTAAAATTACCAGAGAACCCAAATGCATAGCTGCATTATTTACTTGCCTCTATCATGTGATTTAATACTATTTATGCAATTCTTGGAAAATGTCATCCATCAGTTTGAAATTAAGAATCATTAGTATGTCAATACACCAGACTAAGTTCAGGATACTGACATAGTTCTGACACTTATGCTCGAGTGGGGTCGGGTATGACTTTTGCAGATCTGGATGGGTCAAAATGAAGTCAAATGCCCTTAAGAAAAAGTAATTTAGAATAGAATAGAATAGAATAGAATAGAATAGAATAGAATAGAATAGAATAGAATAGAATAACAGAGTTGAACGGGACCTTGGAGGTCTTCCAGTCCAACCCCCTGCTCAGGCACGAAACCCTATACCAGAGGTCTCCAACTTTTCCTGGCTCGTGGACTGGAGGGAAGGAGAGTAGCTTCAAAATTGGCGTGCGCATTTGGTTTTTCTTGCCTAAATGTATAACCTTACTTTTTTACCATTGAATTTTATTTTGTTAGATAGCGCCCAATGTTCAAATCTGTCAAGATCCTTCTGCATCTTAAGCCTATCTTCTGGGGTGTTGGCTATTCCTGCCAGCTTGGTGTTGTCTGCAAATTTGATGAGTTCCCCATCTATCTCCTCATCCAAATCATTGATAAAGATGCTGAAGAGTACTGGGCCTAAAACAGCCTTGGGGTACCTCACTACATATTCTCTCCATGTAGATACAGTTCCATTGAGGACTGCACATTGAGTTCAGTTGGTCAGCCAGTTACGAATCCATCTGGTGGTGATGCTGTCTAACCCACATTTTTCTATCTTATCAAGTAGTAGGTTGTGATCTACTTTATCAAATGCCTTACTGAAGTCCAAATAAATTATATCCACAGCATTCCTCTGACCTACTAATTTGTCACTTTGTCAAAGAATGCAATAAGATTTGTCTGGCATGATCTGTTTTTGATAAACTCATGTTGGCTTTTGGTTATTACTTTGTTTGCCTCTATGATTTGTTGCTTGATTATCTTTTCCAGAATCTTTCCAGGTATTGAGGTCAGGCTGATAGGTCTGTAGATTTCTGGATCTGTTTTGTTTTTGTTTTTTTTAAGATGGGAACTACAT